>NW_024068860.1:0-62909 GCF_009389715.1 Phoenix dactylifera | reverse complement strand
ATGATCAGTCTGTCGAGGACTACATCGAGTTCCACAGGAAAGCAATTTCACTCGAAATCTCCATCGTTGATCATACAGTTTTAATGAAGTATGTTGGAGGTCTCCACAAGAGCATCCGGAAAAGGCTGAAACTCTTTAAAGTTGAAGACATCAGCGAAGCCAGCATGAAGGCCATGGAGATTAAGAAGAATCAGCCTAAGGAAGGTAAAAAGGGCGATAAGTTTAAGAAAGGCGGCAAAAAATCAAGCAGAAGAAGAAGCAGGGCAAGAAATAAGCCAACACGACTCAGAAAAATTACAGCGATCATTGTAACCTCCATGGACACACCAAGGAGAATGTTAGAAATTTCACCATAACTAAGAGATATATTGACAAGGTGACTTGTGAAGTAGTTTTTTTGGATATTTGCCAGGTTATCCTTGAGCCTGTACCTTTGGGATCGAGATACAGTCTTCTATTGACGTCTGACAAAGTATCGTCTCATAAAAGATGGAAAGCTCATGATCAATACCTTCAAAATACAAGGTAACATTGACCTTGCAGCTACTGCCCAAGCAAAGCGACCTGTTAATGCCTGCAACAATTTTATGATGACGGTATGAGAACCCGATAGCACCTATGAGAGGCCAAGCTCTCGTCCCTTGGTTCTACTAATCGATCTACCAAGATCGAGATCAAAGAGAAGTTGCCATAGTCATCATCAACAAGAAAGGACGGCAAGCAACCCTACCATGAAATGCAAATTCAGGAGCAAAGCAAGTGGCTCGCTGAGACTCAAGAGCTAAAAAGAGCCAGGCCAGAAACCAAGGTCGGTGGAACCGGTATCGGGCACCGTACCGGTTTCTCGGCGGCACAAGTCGGTATGAGCCTGCGCTGTGCTATGCTGGGCTTGTACCGACAGAGGAGAAGGCGATGCAGTCCGTGGAGAGAGAAAAAGAGAGAGGAGAGGGAGGGAGGGGACGCCGGTGGAGGGTCACAGACTCCGGCGGAAGACCGGCGGAGGCTGACGCCTAGGTGGGAGGCGAGGTCGGCCTCCCGACGGCGTCCGCATCCCTCTTTCAGCCTCCCTCCCTCCTCCGCTCGCCCTCTTTTGCTCTTTTCTTCTCCGTCTTCGGCAACGGTTTTCATTTTTGGAACCATATCAGTGAGCCTCCAATACGGCTCAAAACGGCTGAAACCATCCGGTTCAGAACGATTCCGCCGACCTTGCCAAAAACCATCTCCGAGCAAAGCTAGATGCTTAAACTGCGAGATAGAGAAACAGGTGTTTCTCCACCTTCAGTTCTAATTTAACAGGAGATAAATCTCCTAAACAGGAAGCCTTGTTCCAGGAGGATCCTCAAACTCGATGTGGACCACTTTAACCACTACGAGCAGGGCTAGACAAGGTTCAGGAGCGAGATCCACCAGATCAAAAAGCTAAGTTGCATGCCTAACTTCTGAAGGCTATAACTTGGACGTATGATGCTCAATTAAAATGATGTTTTTTTGAAATTGGATAGTTTTTCGAGATCTACAAGTTTTGGCTAGCCTCCTAAGGAGTTAAATCGGGCTGAAATTCTATCATTTGGGCTCCGAAATGGGCTAGTCAAATCGAAAGTTTCTTTTTCGGATAAGACTTTGATCTAACGTTTTCGCCCAATCCAAGAAGAAACAAGAAGCGACAGATGGCAGAGTTGACGTAGAAACCGAGATCTACCTTCTTAAAAATTTAAACTTTTTCTAGAATATTTCTAAATTTCAGTTTTTTTAGAATATTTCTATTAGTCATATTATTTTAGGATATCTAGTTCTATTCGAACTAGGAGAGGAATCCAACCAAAATTGTGAAAGGAAGAACCTTGCTAGTATTATAAATAGGGGCTACATACCTTACTTTAGAAAGTGTGGATCATCAATAAAAGAAAAAGGGACTTAAGCCCTACTTTCGCAATTCATCTTCTTCTAGTTTTTTTTTTAAAGATTTGAGTCGAGTGGGTTGAGAAAAATCTTCCTTCTTACCGATCGGATCACACCCACCTGGTTGTAGGTGCTACCAAAGAGCTCGGCATGACTTATGTAAAGTATTCCATGGTAAAGGCAGCTTGCATTGTTCAACATGTGGACATGGCAAGAGAGGCAACCAACAAAGGCTACAAGCTCATATTAGTAGAAACTACAATTGGTTTGAAACAACGAGGATATTTGACAGGATCAGGGGGATGTAGATATGGGAAAAGCAAGGGATGATGGCCTTGATTTTTGAAGCTGTAGACCACAAGGCTTGAGGTGAAAGGCATGATGGCAAGCATCGAATGAAGCTAGAGGACGACAATATAGAAACTGGCCCCTACATCAGTTGGATGAGGAGACATACGGTGGTCCAAGAAAGTCAATTAACTTTCTTTAAGTTATATAAGTGCCAAATAGAGGCAATGTCATTACTTGTTATTTGACAGGTCGGTAGTATATGAGGATGATGGTGTTATTTTGATGATTAACACAACCATTGAGGAAATATCTAATTAGTATTACAAGTTAACGTGATACATCACTACTAGTTCGACACTCTCGATAGTCGATACATTAGAAGAATGAGATCAAGATGTCTTTCAATGATTAATAATAAGATAAAATTTGTAATAGAAAAGGAATAGAGAATTCTAAATTCTAATTCAGCAAAGTTTCAAGTGAAATGTACTCTTAAGGGCAAAATAGTAATTTTAATTGTTAAGAGTATGTAGCACTACCATGGCATACATTCAAAATTGCTTGAAATATATTTATTTGATTGTATGGATGAGTCTAACCTTAAGATGCAGCAAAGTGTGGAATGAGTCGACCCACATATGGCACTGGCACATCATGGAACCATCAGGCACACCTCTGGAAAAATGGCACGGATGAACAGTAGTGGAGTCGACCCCAGGAGCGGAGCCAACCCCAAAGAACCTTGAGTCGACCCCAGCTTCAAGCCTTAGGAAAACAAGTCTCTAGAATTTACTGAGAAGGCCGACCCCAACTTTTCTTGAGCCGACCCCAGATGGAGCCGACCCCAGGAATGCTTGAGTCGACCCCAATGGAGTCAACCCCAACTAAACATGAGTCGAACCCAAGGCTATGTCGTTCAAAACTGTCTCTGAAATCCCTGAGAGGGTCTACCCCAATGAAACTTGAGTTGACCCTACTGTAGCTTGAGTCGACCCCAAAAGGAGTTGAGTCGACCCCAGTGACAAAGCTGAAATACAAGATTTTGTGATTCCTGAGAGGCCGACCCCGCTGTAGTAGGAGTCGACCCCAGCGAAAGTTGGGTCGACCCCAGTGGAAGTTGAGTCGACCCCAAGTATGATGAACAGTGGTTTGAGTCGACCCCAGAAAAGTTTGGGTCGACCCCAGCACGGGCAGAAGCATAACGGCTAGTTCTGCAGAAGTACTTTTTGACTCCCAACGGCTAGTAACGGATAATTTTTCAAATCTAACCAATTGGGAGTAACATAAACACGTGGGAGAGTATTTATAATGACACTATTCATCAGAACAAGGCATCCTTTGCATGAAAATCAAAGCTTACTCAAGAAAGACAAAGCCCTAATTTTCTTCATCGAGGTGCTTCATTCAAGAGTCAAAAGAAAGTGGTTGAGCAGATCAAAAGAGGCATTAAGAGCTCCACCAACCCTTAAAGAATGAAGCATTCCTTGACAAAGAAGAAAAGAGCCTTATCAAAGCGATAACTAGATTCTAACTCTTCTTTGTAGTTTATAATTGTTATATCAGCTCATCTAGGAGTTTCAACCTTCTTCTTAACAATCTTGTAAGGTTTGTTGGTGAGCCCATAAAACCAACGGTGTAGGTTTGTTGGTGAACCCGTAAAACCAACGGTGTAGGTTTGTTGGTGAGCCCGTAAAACTAACATAGGTTTTTGGTGATCCCGAAAAAACCAAAGTGTAAAGGTTTTGGATTGTGAGCCCGAAAAACAATCCAACTGTAATCCGCGGAATTATAGTGAATTTCCAAGGGGTCGCTTGGGGAGTGGACGTAGGTGCATAGGAGAGCACCGACCACTATACTTCTTGTGTTTGTATTGTGTATTGTTCTAACTTCACTACTTGCACTTAATCTATATTAACTAAATCACTCACTCATCAATTAACATAATTAAGGAATCGAAAATCAAGAAAAACCAATTCACCCCCTCCCCTCTTGTCTTGTCACCTGGGCAACAGTCTAGTTATAGAATTCCAACCAATGTGCCACATCAAGCATTTGAAGTACTCCGAAGCCCCAGTGCTGATGGAAAATTGTTCTTAAAGTTGTTGAAATGATGAACATGTAAAATTGCAAATAGCATTTACAGGACTGGGTCATCACAAATAACTATAACAAAGGGTCACATAAAATAATCCCTTTTTTACAACTCTGACTGACAATTTGTGATACCTGATAATTTTAAAATATGATAATTACCAAATGGTGATGAATATGAAGTTTCCACAAATGCTCACCCTAAGTGCAATGAGCAAATGAAATTTTCAGCTGCCAATAATCAACAATGGTTCATGACCACGCTACAGACTATATTTTATCAAGATAGCATGCAACTCATAATTGAACCAAGTGTAATGGCGCCTTAATTTTGGGGGCTGGTCAAAAGTATGCAAATAAATTAATAAATCAACTTCCCAGGCCGCACTAAATCATTAACATACATTGTTTCCACCGATGTCCAAGTTGACCATTAACAGCAATAGCAAGGTCCTGTTCAATTAATTAGTAGCCAAAATTGTTCAAGAAGTTAATTCAAATATACTCCATGTTTCTTTTCCTCTATGACAAGTTTCTGTTCAATTAACTAGTGGCCCATATTATTTGAGAGGTCAATGAACTATAAAAGTTCTCCTTTTCTCCACGATATTCCCTTTCACTTGCATGTTTCACTTTTCAACAAGCAAAGCATATAACAATGCAATTACCTGTGAAATACATTGTTCTTACAAATGGATGAAGAATGCATTATGTTTGGGATATACTTTAATCTTGAATGTGAAGCAAACATATGAAAGTTTAGTGTTTCCTTCACATGGTCATAAAAGACAACAAGGTTAATGATATAAACAAGAAAATTGGTCTTCTTATATCATGTACAAAAAATACAGCAACTCACATGATAAACAGCCCAGTCAAAAGTGTTTTAAAACAAATTCCAGAAGGTCACGAACCCCTTACCGTATTAAAAGCACAGTTTCTTTCAGACAAAGAAACACCAGCAGCTTCAAGTAAATTTCCAAGCAGGCAGGCATAACCAGGATATTCAAGTGATGCATCATTCGGAGGACCACTAACATGACGAGGCAAACATGATGCCATTTGGTGAATATAATATTTGCCTAGTCCCCTGGTTGAAAAAACCTGAAAGGCCAACAGCTTAATCCACGTAAAAACACTTGATATAAGACCAATGTACCAACTAGTGTAACTATTGGTAAGCAAAAATGCATGCCTTCTTTATGCTTATTCAAGACAAGTCACTAGCAATAGTGAGCTTGATAAACTTCATATGTACAATTAACAACATAACTTACACACCCCATAATTAGACACTATTTTTTCAGTTTTACGAAATTCAAAATTTACGTCATAGAATACTTTTTTAAGTTTGGGATTCGTTCAGGAATAATTTAATACACAATAGCACAAGATGAAATTTTAACATGGAAGATTTTGTTAACACTTCATCCAACCTTGATGGCCCTAATCCCTTCCAAAACTTTCTACTGATAGAAGAGCCTATATGCAATCCACACGGGTGTTCTGAAGAAACTTACCTCCTTGAAGTATGATAGGTGATGCCATAGAAAAGGAATGGTAAGAATTTGTGAGGAAAAACTCCATCGTGGATCAACACCTTGAACAACAACATGGATGCTGACCAGCATTGAAGCAATGAGGATAAGAACATGCTCCAAGGAAGATGCACTTCCACTGAGACTCTGGAGTATTCAAATTTTGCTGCAATAAAGACTCTTCTATCAGGAAGAGAATAGCAGGAGCAGACAGAGACAAGCACTGCACATGTCGGTCTATTTTCTTTCTTTGTGCATGATATGTCCTAAACATCTTGACGTTATTTTGAAACATGCAATTTTGCAAATAATTTAAAATAAAATTCTTACCACACCAGCTAGAACCATGCCACGCAACAAAGAGAAAACTTTTCTCTGCAGGAGATAATCAACTACTTTGCAGACCCATGGAAGTTCAGGATTATTAAACAAGCCACTGTTTCTAACAAGATGATTGTTGGCATAGCAGAATACTTGGACGGCATCAGAATTTGATTTTTCAAATGAATCCTATGAAAAGGAAACCAAAATAAAGATCAGGTATTGCAACAGATTCCACATACAAGGGGCTTACATGTAGACATGTCATTTGTAGATAGCTCTAGTGACAAAGACAATTAACAGTGTACCCAAAAGCACAACTTTCAGGAAACAATTGGTTAATATAACGACAACTCAAGAATGCATCAGTTTAAAGAGAGTTTAAAAATGCCAACAATTCTGCAGATATTTTGGGCATAGCATGGTAAATATATGGAGACCAAAACACTATGCATGTTACATGCCTGCACGTCCTTCGCACATGCTTTTATCAAAGAGGTGACCTGTATAGGTCTTTGTTTTTTCCCCACTTTTCAAGGAACAGAACACCCAATCTCACCCCAAAGGACAGGAAGGCCCTGACTCGAACATGTATGTTGGACTCGAGGCTTTCCCATTATATATAGAGAAATTAAGCAAGAGGTTGAACAGAAACAACCAATTCCATTTTTAAGTCAAGAAAATGTGAAATTAGCTTCAAAATTCATCAAATCTCCACCAATGGTTTATTTGAAAAGAACACTTATTTAAAAAAAATCTTCAAAATTCATAATAAAACTCTAGCGACATCTCAAATCCATATTGATAGCTTAAATACTTCTATTAGAATATCAATACTTAACTTTCAATATTTTCAGAGTTTGGCACATTTTAGAGGACCAAGTTTAGCCGTCTCGGTACCAGATCCCATCGTCAATACCATGTTGGGACAGTATCAATACGCCTTGTACGGGTCGGTTCGGCATACCGAGACTCCGCACGCATTCCATACTGATTCTCAATTCAGTATCGTATGGTACGGTACACTTGCCACGCCTGGTATGGCGAACCATGAGAGGGACTATCATAATATTCCAATGAAGTCTTTTCCTTGTACCTTTGATATACCCCCCCCCCCCCCAAAAACACGCCCACCCACTTACAAAAGGAAAAAAAACCCCTCTCCTCCCCTTGTAACCCAATTCTAACCCCTCAAACATGTAGGGGTTGTATGTCTGTTTTATTTGTTATTGATGCCACTCAATGTCACCATTTCAAAATTGTGCAGCCCTTTATCACAGGACAGCATCTTTGCATGCTTATTTTATTGGCTTCCCATCTTTCATGTCACAAATAACTAATTTAAGCAATATGATGCAGTTGTACTAGAATCTAGAATATTCCTAAGAAAGATGAAGCTACCCTTCTAAATGTGCTTCCTATTGAGCATTTCTTGTCTTGGCTTGTACGATTCTTAGAAACATATGGTTATCATTTTTGCAAGTTTCAAAGAGTATCATATCACATTAGGTTATGTCAAGTGTTCCACCATTTGTTATTTCAGTAATAACAAGCAAAACAGTATTATGCAGATTGGAACTCCAACATATACTACCAATCATCAAACATTATAGAATGTTGTGCTAGGACATTCAAGACTTCATTACCATTAACTGGATCAAATTTTCCTAAACAAATAGAATGTCCTTAACTATTTTTGAAGATTATACAATTATAATAATCTAAATTTTGAATGTGTTAGGCTTTGCACAAAGGTACGTCATACCGTACCAAACCAGATGATGCGGGGCATACCGTACTGTACTAGTTTGGTAATGGTATATAGTACGGAAGGCATACCAACACTCGGTACGCCAAACTGGCTTGTCGATACCGACACGGTGACAGGGTGGCACCGATACAAGGCCTGATACCGAGATGGCGTACTTTGTTTTGCACTGCATTAATTTTCAATATTTTAAAAAGCGATTGCAATATGCAAGTGGTCAAGGGACCACTTAGTGCCCATTGCAACATGCAGGCTGCATAAGCGGGTGCATATACGGTTTACTATTTTTAACTATTTCAAAATAAATATAATATATTAAGTACAATAAAAAGAACAATAATGCTAATAATTTTCTTATGGACGAAAAATAGCAACATTTGTAAGAATAACAACAAAAGACAATTCATGCTTATTATTTAATATCAAATATCAAATAGCAGTAATTACAATATAACAATAATTTAGCACTATTAATCCCATAACAAGCCAACCTGAAACCCATATCAAACCTAACCACCAGCTTGAACCCCACTTCCCCCACATGGGCCCGCATAAGAGTAAGTTTTATACAATATATATATAATAGCTCCTAAATGCTAAGTTGGCTCACATATGTACCTGTACAATATTAAGCAAGCAAGATATGCAACCATGCAGTGCTAAGTTGACCGACCCTTGTCCATATGTAATGTGACCGCATATACAACTGCATAGAGGCAATGCAGTGCAGTCAAGGAACCACATATACATATGCAGTATGCACCACATTTTAAGACTATTAATTTTGATTCAAAAGTCACACCAGGAAAAATATTATGATGATCCCAAGACAACCTTATGAGGTTGTCACAGATATTAGTGTGCAAATCCCAACAGCAAAAGATTGGGACTTGACTCAGTGACCCACTATATGAATGAAAGGATAAACTTCAATACCACATCTTTTTTTATGAGGATGATGACAATAAAGTTTTTTTCCCAATTATCTTTTCAATTATATCAATATAGAGGTTAGAATTACAAAGTTGAAGGACAACATGTACTAGACCTCTCTCCAAATCTCACTTCTAAATGATTAAAAAGACAGGGGAGCGAAAATTGAACATGCTCACCAATGCAAAGCCCAAGCAGCTATTTCAAAAACAACATGACACATGCAACTCACCTATTCTGGTATATTGCTTGCAGACAGATATACGCAAATTTTTTAACCCTATGCACCACAAGAGAATGTTTTGAAGAGTAATCGAGGCCGGCAAAGAGACTTACAATACTCCCTGTAAACAAAGTAAATCCCATATCAGAAATAACAAAAGATCCAACTAGAGCAAAGCAATCACTGCACGAATATTACAATCCAGCATAACATTGGATGAGAAGTTAACAAAAAGCAAAATACAAGGTATTGAACCACTATTAATAATTATTTAGCATGTCAAGGGAGAAAAAAAAAAAAAGAAGTAAATGTCATTGAAATCAGGTACACCATACGAGTGAACACCTAAACATGTTATTGCTTAACAGAGATTTACGGAAGGAAGAGAAACAAGTAAAGAAAGCATGACAGAAAGAGATCACACACGACCAAAAAGCACAACAGGTAGCTGCCAAAACCAATTCCCACTGCACTGCCTCTATCCCCACTGTCAATCTCTTTTAAGTCTGGCATCCCGTATCTTTAGTAACTGTTACAAGCAACCCATCCACTCTCTTGGGAGGTTGATTTAAATCTAAAGAACAAAGTTCAAGAATCCTTCATTATAAAAAGAAAGCAGCTAAGAGCAACTTTGACCAATAACCATTTAATACTTAACAAGATCACATTTTAATCACCCACCCAACTCGACACTCATGTGACAGCATCTCTAAATTCTTGATCCTTTGAGAAAAGAGCACTTAATTTCCAATCAAGTCAACCTTTCAAAGATTTGGAGGAAGCATTAAGAACCTTCTCATGCTATATTATACAACATGCCACACTCCAAAACCTTGATATCTCTATAATTCCCAGCAAACCACCACCAGATTTCACTTCTTGACTACCGTTATATCAAGGTGAATTATTTAAACATGGTACTCAACATTTTCCAATCTTAAATTAAGATATTTCACCTGATCGTTTAACTTGTTAAGAAACATTTTGTGGATTTATTACGAAACTAGGAATGACAATGGGAGAAATAGTAAATAAAAGGAAGTACACTTATCACATATTTTACACTCAAAAGATGAAGAACCAAATCAGATAATTTAGGTATCTAGAACAAAGATTTCAGGGGACTGCACAAATAGAAGATTTAAAATTATGCTAAAGAGCAAGAAAAAACAAGGAAAATGCATGAGACAGCATGACAAAAGTTGCAATAAAGAATTCGGAAGCTCTGCCCAATCTGACATCCAATGCACACAATTTTTTGTTATCTTTCCAACGAAGTCTCGTCAAACCACCCCTATTTTCGTCATCACTTTAGCTCTTTTTTTTGAATGGAATCAACGTTTTAGCTCTTAGAAGCAATGATTGGCAAATAACTCCTCTGATTAATATATAGTTGGACTTGGACAGAAGCATACATTTATCATTTGGGGCAGATTTCATTGATGATGTGGTGCTTTCAACTAGAAAATTATGGTACTAAAGACAATCACACACTATAATGCAAAAATATAAAGGAAACTTTGGGGGTAAAAAAAAGAAACTACTAAGTAGAAGAAGGTACGTGGAACATAAACAAGGCAGATTAAATGCCCTTATTGAAAATATTAGACAAGAGATGCTAATCTGGATGATTTTCCAATTAAACCTAACTAAAACCTGGATCTGTATTTAGGGGCACATATAAAAATTTCTGAATAAGTGATTAAAAAGTCATGAGTGCAAAAGATTTTCTTGCATACAAGAGGCAATTCTCGTCTCTGTGTTTCATCTTCCAGCGAACATTTTACAAGATATGAGAATATTGAGACAGCAAGCAAAACTTGGATCTATTTTCCCTTGAAAGAAATGCAAAATAGGATGTAATAATATTGCAATCCAAGTTAGATTCCATGCATGGTGTCAGAGCAGCAAATACAATATTCCAATATTAGATCCATAGCAGCAGCAACAGAGACAATGGAAGCATCATGTTCCCCCGGACCAGTATGGACTTGTCACCATCATTATGCTTTACTACATGTTTAACTCTTAATCAATTGTCTTCCTCCTTGACATCTCATGATGTTTTTGAAAATTTCACCATGTTTATTATTATATCACCAGTGTCCAAATTAATTACAAATTCAAGCTTAAAAATTGTTCTGCATATTTTATAGTCAAAAACAATAAAATTGGAATATAAATTAATCGGTATATTTTTTTTCATTTATCAGTATATACGCTCCATCCAAATCGTTGAGCACATGAATACATTTTTTCTAAATTGACGACAAAAGTAAGAACAAGAGGAAGAAGAAGAAGATAAAAGGGAGTAACATAGGCCTTTCATAGTTGAGGGCTAGATTTGCTCACGAGCTGGATGGCCTGCCCCGCCCATCCAAGCCCAGAGCTTTTTGAATGGGCCTAGGCCTAGATTTTAAGCTCGGCAAGCCGAGCCACGCCTAGATTTTAAGCTCGCCAAGCTGAGGCAAGCCGAGATTTTAAGCTCGGCAAGCCGAGCCACGCCTGGATTTTAAGCTCGGCAGGCCAAGTCGGGCTAGGCTTGAAATATGAGTCCGCCTGTTAAAATGGGCCAGGTTCGAGTTTAGTTCAGCCCGGCCCAAGCTCGGCTCAGCTTGAATCTTATATAATATATAATGTATACTTATGCCTTACGGATCCGAATTTAGTGACCAAAAAAATATTAATATCTCTCTTCCATGCACCAACACTCCTTATGAACAACCATAAACACAAGTTCATGGCCCTTACCCATCCCTTTCAAATATTTAATCATTACAACCATTTTTTATACTTTTAAAACTGAAAAAAAGGTCCAAGAAGCCCGATGCTAGGACTGTGTTTGGCATTATTCTCTCTCTTTTTTTAAAAAAAAATCTGGAAATAGGAATTCTATTTTTTCAGATTTCTAACAAAAGAAAACATGTTTGATTCGCTCTCTTGTTTTTTCACAAGAAGGGCCGGCAAATGGTCGGTGATGAGAGAGAGGAAGCAGGGATGGGGCTGGCGACGTGGTCGAGGATAAGGGAGAGCTTGACGTCGGGCAAAGAGGCAATCGAGGGAGTGAAAGAGGAAAAGGAAGTGCGGATGGGGCCGACGACATGGTCGGGGACAAGGGATAGCTCGACATCAGGCAAAGAGATGGCAAGCAAGGCTCGGGGATTCGGTATGGTTGGGCAGGCGCAACAAGCCTGAGGGCGATATTAGGCAGAAGAAAAGATGTTGAGAGGAGAAGGGTGAAAACTCACTTTTTAAAAAAAACTAGAAGCGAAAATTTTTACTTTCACTTTTTCCAAAAATAATGGAAGTTGTTTAAAAAACAGAAATAGAAATAGGATAACCAAACATATTTCTTGCATTGGATTCCATATCTCTATTTTTAAAAAAAAAAGAAATAAGAGAAAAAGAAGTACCGAACAGACCCTAAGCCCGAGGCATGCCCGAAGCCCAAGTAAACACCGGGCCAGAAGGCCAAGACGGGCCAAGCTCACGCCTGACTAGTTTCAGATTTTCAGTTATATCTTTTGGCTGAGCCTGGCCGAATCCAGCCCAGCCAGCCCATTAAACAGGTCTATGTAGGGCATGCCGTATTGCTTAAAAAAGTCCTTTAACAAATTTTAAAATTAATAAAATACCAAGAAAAATAAGTGTTTGATAACATCGACTAAAATTGGTCCTACAAGTATTAGTCAAAAAAATACTTCTACGAGATGCTAGAAAAACTAGCTTCTAGCTTCTTTTTGTGAGATTGCTTCATCTTTCAAATATGGTATGCCCATTGATAAAAATTAAAAAGTAGTGCATAAAATGTGATCACCAAACATCAGATATACCACAAGATACTTTTTGTTTAATAACATAAATAAAACTGGTTATTGACGATGACTTGTTAAAAGCAAAAGTAACACCAAGCATGTCCTTTAATGAAGAATCATATAGTTTGATAACAGGAGAGCAGCAAACTAGAACTGTATCTTATGTTCACTTTAAAAATCAAATTTACAACTTAATATCAAGAATCTAATAGTACCACGATGTGAATATCAAGGCTTTAAAAATGGTACTAGACAGTGTGCCAGTTTTTTGAGAAACCGGTATGGTACTAGGTACCAACCCATGATATAGGATAGTGTCTTTACCAACACATTCTGTACCATTGTGCTGGTTTTCTGCCAGAACAGTACTGTACCACTTGTACCATCCCGTTTTTGTGGTTTTTAAGACCTCGGTGAATATACCTCCTAAATATAATAAAAGATGAGGAACATTGTGCACCATGCTGCTGCTTCTCCAGGCATACATGATAAGTAAAAGTAGAGAATATTTGAACCAGACAAGCTCAAACACAGGTCCATAGTTTGTGAGAGATGGCTCAAGATATGACAAGTGTTGTCCCAAGTTAAAACATGTGAAATGTGAAATTAACTAAGAATATTAGGCTCTACTTATCAAAATAAGGTATTCAACTAAAATGAAAGGAATCCTCATGCTAAATAGTAAATAAACCTGTTAGGCATACCATTATATCTAACATATTGGAGCAACATTTGGCATGCCTCCAGAAGGATGCTGACATCACCATTGTTGTTTGCAGTAAAGAAGAAAAGCATCTGGCGAAGAAACTCTGAATCGGGACCAAAACAATGCCTGGCTTTGACAGAACAAAACACTAGAAAATGTTTGCAAGAAGAAAAAATGGAAAAGGAAGATAGTGATAAGAACTTAATTTGAAGATAAGAATCAACCTACCAATCTGCCTTTTGGCAATGGTCGCCAAATGTAAAGCAGAATTGTTCTCGCACCTTTGAACGTGCCATTTCAACAGCCTTCCTCCCTCTGAAGCATTTCTGCAGCTAATACTTAGTCAAGTTCCATATATTGCAAGCACAGGGGAAAGGAAGAGTGACAATGATGTCTTTTCTTATAATTACATATAAAAAATGTTGAAGCTGAGTCTTTGAAAAAAGTATCTCAAACACTCAATTCCATTATCTTCTGAAATGCAAATCCTACAAAAAAACATGACCATAAACAAAACCAAGAGATAAAGTTGCCAGTTTCACTAATAAGACAAAAAATTAATACCACCCCATTTCTGTAGGTACGATACCCAAAAACTTTCATTTAATCGTCAGACCAAAGGTATTACCCCTGTGTGGGCCACATGGACAGTTAACAAAATACGAATTATGCATGTAGTCATGCATAGAATATCTTAATTGGAGCATTCCACATTTTAGGGTTCAAAAAGGTACAGAATATGTAGTCACAATCATATTTTGCATGTTAACCGAATATGATGGATTTTCATAATCTAAAATCAATTCATCCTTGAGCATTGTTGTAGTATTTCTAAAACTAGGTAGAACTCACAAGATTATTGTTTTTTTACAATAAACTGCAATATTTTTTCAGTAGTGTGCACACACTTGAAATGAAGAGAATGGATACATGGGCCAGTTAACAGTAAACAGCTGGAGTGATACATGGCCAAAACCTGCTAGTAACTTCAAATCTCTATGTACCCATCCATCAGCCTGAGAATGTTCAAGAACAACACCACCAAGTCCAAATAGCTTGATAAAATTTCAACCAACAAGTGAGCAACCATTTCAGACTTCAAAACCAAATGAAGACGTTCAATCAACCTTGACCCCTTTCAAGTGATGCTACACCAAATGCAGATAGGACATGTTTATAGTATGTATGACAGCACAAAACTGTTGTGTACCCTTTCATTTTGCACTAACTTCTCCCCAAACAAAAGATTCCCTCAACAAACAGAGCAGTGCAGCAAACTCAAATTAAGGTTGATACTTTAGTTTTTTACAGATCTTTTGTTCATTAGATTTACAGACCCTTTATTCATTAGATTTTGGCTTGCCCTGCTGATTTCAGAACAAAAAATGAGAAATTTTCTAGAGTATTATAAAAAATGATAGTTTCAAAATTACATCATTTTGTGTCTGGATCCCAGCTATCACTTTTTAATACCATAAATAGCTTGCATTTTTTCTAGCATACTTAGAGGCTGTTTGAAACCCTGCAACAACAGATGCACTGTGACTGATTTGAGTTGCATGTGGCTGACTTTGATCTGTTTTGGGAGTCTGCAGCATTAGATGCAGCACTTTCTGTTTTCAGTTTCGATGACCACAGCTGAGGGTGATAAGTTCAAAGGAGTTGTTTGGTTGGATGTAACAGTGCTTCAAAGGAGCCTTTTTTCACTCGCCGCAATGCTCAGCTCACTACACTCCTTGGCCACACCAAAGAGGGCCAAGAAGCCCTCCCTTATCAGCAGCGAAATCCACACATAACCATACATGCCACAGCAGCCTTGTCATTCTTCCCTATTAGGGAGAGCTAGCATGCCCCCATTCCTCATGCTAATGACCTGGCACATCACCCAAAGCACAACATTGAAATCTTCCTCATAAGAGCCATAAAAGGAGTTGGTGAACAGGATCATCAACTACAAAAACAAAAGCACCCTCCATGCCCTACCAAGTATTGATCAATGCCTATCAGTTGCACCCCAACCCCCTCCCCTCCTTTTTCATGTCCTTGTACAGCAACAAGCATTGAAGCATGCTAGAATTGCTCGAGGTTCCCTGGAAGATGGCAATGATGCTAAGGATTCTCGAGGAGGCATGAGTATGATTTGGGCAATGATGAACCCTAACCATGGGCATTGAAACAAGCAAATAAGGTTGCTGAAACAGTCGAGGAGGTAACCACTAACAATGAAGGAGAAAAAGGTAGTGGCAATGGTGCAAGAATCGGGAAGGATAACAAAGGTGAGCTATAAGTGGAAGTTGGTGCTAAGGATGCAACGAAGCCTCTTGGCATAGATGCAAATGGCAATCTTAACAATGGCGATCTTTGGGATGGTGAAGCGAGCAACAAGATTAGGGTCAGTTGCATTAGAGAGGCTAGGTGAGCACGAGAAAAGACCAAGGAGGGGGCAAGAGGCAATGTAGGGAGCCAACAATGTCAAGGAAGTCGAGGAGAGGTTGAGGAGACTAGAAAGCCACTCGGAAGGGGCGTTGGGCATTGAAAGGAGAGGTCATCAAAGCTACGTGACTAAGTCCTCAAATCCTCTCCCAAGTGAAGAGGGGAGCGATAGAATCTCATCCAAGGTGCGAGCAGCATAAACTCCTATAGCTCAATAGACAGTCATTTTGACCACAAGTCAAGCTGTAACAGTTCGGTCCCAAGTTGCAACTAACCCAAGTCTCAACCTGCATCATGCAATCAAGTTACAGACCTCCAAATACCCAAGCTGAGCTACACTTGAAACAGAACTTGCAGGCAAGTTCAGCTACAAGGATCCAAATAGCCACTTATACACTCCTAGTAGTAAGTAAAAAAGAAAAATTCAAAACCCTGGATGTAAACAACACGGCAAAAACTATTTATAATGTTGGCAATAAACAAGGTAACAAAACAAAAATCCCAACTTTAAAGAAATAATGAAGAAAATCTAATTCCTTTTCTAGAAGCAAAAGTATGTCCCTGTGTTTAACTAGTTCTCTCTGCATCATTTTTGTGATAGTAACACAAGAAGGAAAACTTAAAATCCCTGTTGTAAACAAATCAAGAAGAAAACCTAATTACAAATGGTAGGAAACAATAAAGGAAAAAAAGAAAAAAACCTAACTACAACAAACCCACATGCATTCTAGTTGTTCAATTGCTAGTCAATCCAAAAATCCGAAGCATCTATGATGATAAGATTTTCAATCTCATTGCACTTTGATAACCAAACCATAGACAAAGTTATAGCATAAACCATCATCCCTTCAAACATGGAAGTCTTTGCTCCACAAAACTGAATTTTATAACATTATTATATTATTTTTATCATGAATTTATAGGCTTGTCACCAAAGTTTGCCGTCTCGGTACCGGACCCCGTATCAGTGCCACACTAGCACAATGTCGGTACAGTATAGTACGAAATTTTTTTAGCATACCAAATGTCGGTACGCCACTCGTACCGGGTACCAATACCGGTACAGTACGCCCTGCACCGTCCAGTTCGGACCGGTACAGCGTACCTTGCTTGTTACATTCAAATTAGTGAATCAAATATGTAGAAATATAAAAAAATTACATTTAGTCGATAATGCAAATGGAATGAATTAGACTTAATCATGCAATTTCAAAAAAATGAAGAAAAAGAAAAAAAATCTATGGAAATTTAAAAGGGTAAATTTAATAGTGTCCAGTTCATTACTTGCCAATCAAAAAAAAAAGATCCAAACAGTTAGAAAATAAAATACTTAATCCTAAAGAAATTTAGCATTATTACACAATGGAGGTACCATGCCACACCACTTCATAATATATGATATATGCCATAATAAACAAGTAAAAGCACGATACAAAGATATGTGAGTTGATATCATGCATACAAATCTATGATGGTCCATATTGGTATGTTTGAATGCATCCACACTGAAACACATATTAACTTGCAATATTCCAAATGCATTGGAAAGAACCATTTTCTTTCCGCAGCCTCGACACACGATGAGGCATGTTATGGTACAAATATAGTACCATGCATTTAAAGTATCCATGTCTTAGGTGATAACGTACTATGTTAACCGATGATCAAGAAGGATGCAAAATGCAATATTCTGATCGTAGCATAAAGTTTGGATTCTTAGATATATATATCTCTATTAGAAGTCTTCTAATGTATTGTTTTTGAAACACATTGTTACCCTAATAACAATGCAATGATCCCACTTAATATGCATCCCATTTTCTGTTAGAATGACATGGTGAAAAGCTTTTGAGAACTCAAGGAAAAGAGAATGAAACCTTACTAGTAAAACTCCTTTCTTGAAGAAGAGAAAAACTTCGCGACCCATTTATTATCCACAAGGACAGAACAGATGCATTTGGTAATTTTTGTCAAGTCTTCAAAATATTACATTTAGATGGGCATCCAATTTCATCTAAGAAATGCAATTTTTGGTATCAATTACTAAACAACAACTTCAATTAGTTATTTAATGTTATTCCATATGAACTAGTTCAAAATGGCAACATCCTACTATTATAATTAGATTGATAGTAACAGTCATAAAAATTTACCTGAGCTACCCATGATCATAAGTCAAGAGCATGCATCATTTCTTTTCCAATTTCTGCTACCATTTATTTCATTGAATTTGGTGGCAATGCTTGTTCCTTGACTCTTTAATATATCTTAAACTAATACTCATTTTTATCCCTACTTCAGAAAAGGAACTTTTCAAAAACAACTTAAGTATAAAAGTATTATCCCACTAGTGTAGACTTCCACCAAAAACTTTCACTGTATAGTATGTCTCCAGTTAGGAAAGGACTCCCATCAAAAAAATTTCCCCAAATAATATGTTTCTTGGTTAGAAAATGCCGCGTACTTAATGATTAAATGATTTAATGACTAGCAACTGAACAACCAAGTTTAATTATATATTGGCTCCTCCAGACTATGCAATAAAATCATTTGTGGGTGTTGTGACAAGGATATGGAGAGATTTCTTCCCAAAATATACTTAATTTTGGAATTTGAATGCCCAGATAAAGGCTCAGAGGACTTGGGTAGCTCATGCTGTTTGCATCGACAAAATAGATTATTGAGAAATAAGTATAATCAAGCTCCAAGATATCTCGTACCATCAAACATCCTTCCACATCTTTCCGTTATGCTATACAATGAGCTAAAATACACCCATTATATTGTGTTTGCAGATATAATGATATGAATTGATAGGCAAAACAGAAGCAATGCCATGATGCATCATCATTTAGGCCCCATTTCGACAACCAACAAGCTAATCCATGTATCTTTTCTGATGTGATTGGGAGGGTGTAAGGAAACTGGGCAAGAAGCTGAAGAACTTGGACGGATTGATCCCAAAATCACCTTGTTAGATGGTTCTTGTGTTTTGAGAAACTCAGGATTGGGAAAATGACTGCCTCTGCCAATTCGATGCTGCAAATAACATTCGCACATGAAATATCTTGTGGCCAGAGTGACTGGAGCCAAAATTTACCCTGAAAATTTTGGATAACCATGTATAACTGAAAAATCTTAAATTGATGAACCATGTTAATGAGAAAGTCTAGGGAAAGTCCATCAACTGTGCCAAATCATCGTATTCTAGGGATTTGATATATCCGTATAAGCGAAGTATGCTCCTCCTTAACCAATTCTATTCTGCTCCTATGCTCAGCTTAGCCACACAAAAGTTGCTATATATCATAATACCAATGTCTCAAGCACAAGCAAACTCAGACTGACAACCATAACCCCATCATATCAAAGCATTTATAACTGTCTTTACTGTCCACCTCTTACCCCATAGATGCTCCCGAAGTGAAAAACTATAAACCTTATAAACCTTAAAACTAGCCAAATGTAATTTGAAAAGCCAATCTTAACCACTCAGTTCCAAGATATAGCGTTCCAGCCAGCGAGAATTGAATATTTACATGAAACGTTCATACTCAGCATCAAATAAGAACAACTCACAGAGAAATAAAATGTCGCCTACTAACCTGGATCTTGACAGCCGCGTTGGACTGCTGCCGTAACCCTAACCGGCGCTTCCTTTCGAGCCGCGTCTGGTCCAATAGCATCTGCCGATCCCTCTCCTTCGAGCTCCGTCCCCCCAAGTCCACTCTCTTCCGAATGGATGCATCCCCCGAGAAGAACATCCTTCAATAAATTCGCAAAAAAAAATAAAAATCACCAAAAAAAATCATCAACAAAACAAAAATATAGCTATTCCACACGGATTTCTTGCAAAAAAAGGTCAGATTCCTCGCTAAGACATCAA
The DNA here is from genome assembly GCF_009389715.1 of Phoenix dactylifera. NCBI lineage: Eukaryota > Viridiplantae > Streptophyta > Magnoliopsida > Arecales > Arecaceae > Phoenix > Phoenix dactylifera. The sequence goes on along the minus strand of NW_024068860.1, from coordinate 43,005 downwards.
GAAAACGCCCGATTGCATTCGGGATCGAATCAAACCTGGAATCCGGGGGGTTGATCTCTTCTCTAGGGGTAAAAGATATCACGGGAGCGATTCTGAAGCGGAGATCCCTTCGTTTCGCTGGCGAAATCGGACGATAGAAAACGGGAGAAGGTGGGGAGCGAGTCCCCAGTAGAGAGGCGGTGCCCGGCTTTTTCCAAGAAACTAGAAGCCGGTGAGTTCCAGGGGTCCCGGTTTATACCGACGGGTTTCAGGGGAATGCCCCAGGGCTGAGATTTCTTGAAATGACTTGGTTTTTTTTTATGTTCAGGTGGAGAATGACGGTAATGCCCTTAGAGGCGGCCACGTGTTCGTGGAATCATGTCGGTCCAGAAATTTTCCGCGGCCGGACCCACTCGATTCGATTTCGAGTCCGAGAATTGGACCTGGACCGGACCTGTCGGTCGGAGACAACAGACCTGGTTCGATACTTCCAAAAAGAAAATGCCGGGAATCCAATCACCGAATACAGGCTTAAAAAATAATAATAATTAAAAATGAAAGGGACTTATAAGCAATGGTGACTAAAAGGTGGGTTAGCCCTCCTTGAATACTTCAATCCAATGGTGAAAGCCCTGATGAAATCAGTATTTGAATTCTAGGTCATTTGATAGCATGCCAAAATGAGTGCCTCGTTCACTTATCCTGATTATTTAGAAAAAGTGCTCAACAGAAAACAAAATGATATTTAATTTGTTTGGTTTCAAATAGTAGGATCAAAATTTAGGGAACTTTATTATTGTAAACGTCTATATTGTGTAGGTTTAATCTAGGAACTTTTAGATGATCCAGAAAATTAAAAACAAAAAAAAGGCATGATGTGTGTTTTGGACTGCATCTATTACATACATGGTCTATTGTGAAAAACAAAAGAATTTGAATTTATAGTAAGGACTATTATATGCTCCAAATGGTTACTACTTGGTTTTTGGATTATAATTGTTACAAGCATGGTCTTGTAGTCATTGTATAAAAATATGATTTTGAGCCTTAATCTAATTAATGAATTACAAAAGAACATGTTGCTAAATTTTCCTTTTTGTATTCTACACAGCGAACGTGTGATAGTTTTCTAATGGAAAAATGAAATTTGTTTCTTAACATACTTGATAAACTATAATGGAATTGATCATTGAATTTCATTTCTTGTGTTTCATATAATAACAATGGAGAATTTATGTGTTTATCGTATGGTATATTAATTTTGAGTTTAAAAAATTTTATAAGAATTTGTTGTTAAAATTCATTTTCCGTATTCCATTATATAGAAATATTGAATACAAAACTACGACAAATAAAATGTAAAGAAGCCTGCCACTAAGCCTTGCTTTACATATTTTATATAATGATCATATAGTGGTTTTATAATCACTCGATATAAACATAAATTTTGAATATTAATATGAGAAATGAACTATACCCAAGCAACTATTTATTTCAAAAGTGGAAACTCCTTATAATGTCCATAACTCATATTATAGTTACTAGATAGAAACATAAATTCTCAACATTGGTACGAGCAATAAACTACATCCAGGCAACCATTATTATATTAGGAGTATGCCCTAAAAGCCAATTTGGCAGATGCATTGTAATTATTCTGGAAGCATGAAATTTGTACTTAACATTTTTATTAATTAATAAAATCGGGCATTTTGTTCATTCATGATCCTTTCCTTGATGGACGAGTCTTAAGTTCATAGTGTGGGGACACTGGAGTGATTGTGCAAGTGCTTGTTAGAGAACAAGGGTACTGAGCGTGACCAAATCAAGAAGTCACTTGGATGTCTATCCACTCGTCACTGATTTACTTGATGCTGCAGTTGTATGACTAGTACTTAGACCTGTGATGCCTCAGCTAATTACAGTGAGGTTGTTGTAGTTTGACGTGCACATAAACATGGATCCTAAGGATTCTTATTGGTGCAAATTGGCTGCAGTAGGTTTATTATCGGATTAAAGTTGTATTTAGATAGGATCTATCGATCTTGATAGATTAGGAGTGATCTTATATAATTTATGAGACTAAGTTCGAAGGACCTTGTCCAGGACAGTTCTGAAAAAAGAATTTTCTAATCTCGAACTTGAGTCAAATAAATTTGACATAAGACAGACGATGGGGTTTGACGAGTTATTCATAACCTTCATCATGTCGGGATCCACAATAGAGGTACTGTATCATACGCTAACTGCACCTAGAGATTCATCCATTTTATTCTGCTAGGTTGCTACTATATGTTGCTAGGTATCCCTAGTGGATTGTGGGACTCGAAAGCATTCACTTTATGATTAGTGAATCCGGAAGAGTAGAGTTGAAATTGTTTCAAACCATTAAAAAGAGTTTCAATGATATTGTGATGGAAATCACAATATATCTTACTACATGATAGAATAGAATCTATGGAGTTACACACATTAGAGGTTTTGATCGTTCCGACGGTTGGATTGCGATTTAGAATCGCAATCGATCTTGATTGTCAATTTGATTGACAATTGGTTTAACCCACTAAGAGTTAGTGAGTTAAAGAAGAAGGATTTGCAATTGGATTGTAATTTGATTGATGCAATTAGATTTAATCAATTAGGCTTAAACCTTATTGGATAAGGATGAGAAGTCCTAATTAATTAGAACTCCTTATTAGATAAGGAAATGACTTAATGAATTCCAATGTGGATCCTAATTTGATTAGGATTCATATGAATCAAATTGGAGGACACATTGGGTCCTAATTGGATAAGGATTCAATTAATCAAGTGGGACCATATAATTTCTAATTAGATTAGGATATCCATGCATGGAAGGAAGGGAAAAATCCCTTCCTTCATGTGTGTGAGGCAAAGAAGGAAAGAGGAAGGGGCGTCCACCCCACCTTCTTGTCACACGCCCAAAGTAAGGAGGGGTATCCGCCCCTCCTTTCCTTTTTAGTCCACACGCCAAGAGGAGGGGCATCCGCCCTTCCTCCTCCTCTTTCACGTGAATTGCCACACGGCACAATATGAGCTCATTGATTCTCTCCAATCCCTTTTAAGTAAGGGGTGTGATAGAATTAAGTAAGGGATGTGGTAGAATTTGGATGAATGAATCAAAGAGTGATTTCTCATTGAAATTATTCCTTGTTTAGCTAGGCATGAGATGCCTATAAAAGGAGGGGTGGCCTGGGGCATTAAAGATGATTGGTATGCATCAATTTCAGCTGCCCACCATCTTCCTCTTCCTCCTCCAGCTGTGAGGAAGAAAGAAGAGCCGCGCCCTCTTCTTCTTCTTCCTCCTTCTTCTTCCTCTTAAAGCAGTCAAAGGGTTGATTGAAGAGAGAGAAAATCAGCCATCAAATGTGATCTCTGCAAGGGAGCTAGCACCACGCTGAGATCTTGGAGCAATATATACCTCGTGTGGATACCTGTAGAGGCCGGATGCTTATGCGGCTTCAAGCAAACTAAATCCAATGATCATTAGTGTGGAGTGATTGATTATACCCCTATTTGATTTTGATGAGCTCAAAGCATTTGAGTATATTTAATGTTGTACTAATGAATTCAATCTAGTGTTTCAGGCAAATATATGTGAATTTATCTTTAAGAACATCGAGCATTGATTCAAAGTCATTTGGCTAAGTGTTGAACTCAATTAAGCCAAAGTCTGAAGCTCGAGTCGACTCTAGAAGATTGCGAGTCGACTCTAAGTATTTCAGAAGTTCTGGCACAAGCTCGAGTCGACTCCGGTACACTACGAGTCGACTCCGACTGAGAACAAACAGAAGGACAGAAAGATGAATTTCAGACCCTATCACCGAGTCGACTCCAAAGATTTCGAGTCGACTCCGATGCTTGCCGAGTCGACTCCCGAAGGTTCTGAGTCGACTCCAAGGAGTAACAGACAGAAAGACAGAGAAGTGTTTTCTAGACCCTGTTACCGAGTCGACTCCTAAACATGCCAGAGTCGACTCTCAGAAAACCAAACATAGTGACCCAGTGAACGAGTCGACTCCGAGAATACGAGAATCGACCCCAAGTCAGCCGAGTCGACCCCAACAAAGTGCGAGTCGACTCCGAGGCAGTTCAACTCGAAAGATAGAGAATCAGTTTTTCGGTCTCTGAGAGCCGAGTCGACTCCAAGAGGATCCGAGTCGACTCGAGAGAGAAATACAGAAAAATAGATCTCTAGAATCCTGAGAACGAGCCGTTTCCAAAATGTCGAGTCATCTCCAGATCTTGGCGAGTCGACTCCAGGGTTGGCCCGAGTCGACTCTAGGTCGGGATAACACTTTAATTCAAATCCTGAACAGTGGAGGAGTCGTCTCCAGTAAGGCATGAGTCGACTCCAGCAACAGCCGAGTCGACTCCAGATCAAGCGAGTCGACTCCGACCCCAACGGATACATTGTCAGAAGATGCAGACTGTGCAGAACGGCCACAAATCAATGTTTAACGGCTATTTTTCAAAATAGACTGTTTAAATAGCCAGAGTAAATAGTAGTAGACATCAAGAGAGCTATTCCATTCAAGTAAAAAGGATTTTCCACCTACCAAGAGTTCTCAAGAGTAAATACAAGCAAAAGAAGGAAGAGGTGCATTCAACTCCATCCGACAAGCACTTCCTTCACTTTCAAGGCTCTCCTACTGTCCTCCAATCTTCAGTACTTTCCAGAGGAGACCCAGAAATCGAGAAGTCCCAACTTTCTATTCCAAAATCTGTTTGAGGGCTTCTAACTTTTACTTTGCATTTATTGTTTATCACATCTGCTTGTTTAGAAGCTCTCTCTGTGAAATTCCAAACACTACTTTTCTTACTTGATTCAATCAGGGGATTGAATCAAGAGTTGTAAGGTTAGTTGGTGAGCCGAAGTTAAAACCAACGGTGTAAGAGTTTGATTGTGATCCTGGAAAAACAATCGGATGGTTCTAGTCGGTGAGCCTGTGAAAATCGACCGAGTTCGTTGTGATCTCGCGAAAACAACAAGTTGGGTTGTGAACTTGTAAAACAACCGGCTGTAATCCAAGGAATTATAGTGAACTTCCAAGTGAAGCTTGGGGAGTGGACGTAGGAGCAAGGGTTAGCTCCGAACCACTATAAACTGGTCTGTGTTTGTATTGGCTGTTGTCCTCTCTCTCTCTCTCTTCATTCACTTCATCTAGTAACTTAACTAATTTACTTGCAATAGATTTAGTTAATTACTAATCATAGTTTTAATTGGTCGAGAATTAATCCAAACCCAATTCACCCCCCCCTCTTGGGTTGTCTTCTTGGGTAACAATTAGATAACGGTGAAGATCTACTCGCTCAAAAATAAATATATGATCTTTATAATTCTGGATAGTAGATCTGAAATTAATCTAGTCTTTTAGTTTTAATCTTCCCTATGATTTCATAATCTTCTGAGTTAGAGAACTCAGAATTTTTTTTGAAATCTATAATTCCTAGGACGTTCGTGAGATGAACGACCCCGTGCGTGTCTTTCTGCTGCGATCGTCGCAACGCGTGCGGGGTAAACCGACATATTACACTTAAAAAAAAGAATAATAGTGTCCTTTTCAAATGACATAAAAAATTAATTTTGGTTTAAGAGGCAAAGCTAGTGATGGAGGTCTACAAGTTTTCTCATATTTTTTTAGATAACACCAACTTCAGGATTCCAATTAGAATCTACTTTTTGGCGTTGGTAGAATGTTAAACAATCGTTATATATTTTATTAATACCACTCTTGGTAATGGACAGATTTCTTAGTATAAAATATATTATAAAAATATGTATCTTTTTGTTCCTTCAGCTTATTATACTATGCATATATATAGTATTAGTCTCACAATAAGGTATACCTTGTAAAAAAAAGATTCTTCTTGCCACATAGTACTTATTTTATAATAAAATACTATATCATAAAATATAAACAATAGATTTTTTTTTGGATATAGGGACATTATGAGTTACTCCCAAAAGAGGGGCATTTTGAAAATAGAAAAAATTTCACTTTGATGCTCAGTAATTTTGAAAACCATTCTATTGTCAATATACAAAACATAAAAAATATTTTTTTATGACTTTTTTAGTTTACTTATTTTATTATTACTTAATTATTGCATATCCACATAATGACCATATAACCATTTTGTAATCACTTGGTAGAACATTTAAATTAACGTTTTAAATTCAATAGCATTTCCTCTTATGATTTGTTGATTATATCGATCACCTAAAATTTTTTAAGTTACTTCATGTAACATAACAAGTGAAATTTAATATAGATTCCTCTACTTCCTATTTCCATGTTTCCATGATGGAATCATTTTATGGTTATTGTGTGAAAAATAATATAAGATAAAAGTTAGAATCTATTTCTTTTATAGCTAATTGGCACAAGTTTCGTGGTTCAATAGATCATGAAACATTTATATGGTCAAATATAGAATTTTGAAAATAAAAATTTAATGATATATCTCTTTTTATTTTAATTACTCTATCAATTTCCAGGTTGATACAGTGACTACAAAACCCTTTATATGATTACTTCATAACTCCTTGTAAGTTGTGTTTTGCTTTTTTTTTTCTGACTATGTTTTTGTGGTCATCATTGCTTAATAATCTAATTATATATGTTATCTATCATACATGTATGTAATCAAAATGAAGGCTCAGCTTATGTCGATCCTTCTATTCACCATATAGATTGGTGTATTAATGATGGGGTTTATATTGATGACAATGGCATTGATATAATATGCCAATATCATCCATGTGCTAAGCCATTTTATCATACATGTAGGAAAATTTATTATAATCAAAATGGATCGAAACAAACTTACTTGTTGTAGACTGGGTTGTATCACCAGTTTTCAGTCGAATCACAAGTCGTAAGCATAATTACAGAATTGAAAAACGCTTGTTGATCACAACTCAAGAACCTTTTTTGCCAGAAAAATATAGAGAAAAATCACTCTGTTTTTGGTTTTTCATTGTACGTTGTTCTCCTTTTTTTCTGTTTTGCATTTGCTTGTATATATATATATAGGTAGAAATTAACTGCCTTTGACAGTTATCAGTCATCCAAGAAATGTTTTGAAGGGTCATTTTCCTTTAAATAAAATGGATCGGGTCGACCCATCATGGGCGGATCGACATGACTCCAAAAAACTAATATCTCCCACTCACACGTGATGGGCTTGACACGATCCCCATAGCAATATCTCTAAGGGCAATTCATACTTGGCAAATAAGTTGTGCAACCAATGAGTATATACAATTGAGATTTTATGCTATGTGCCTGTTAGGGATACATAACAACCCACCAATTAAGAGCATTGAGTTATATCTCACCATACCTCTTTACATCAATTCAAGCATCTCTGGTCCCTTAAACAATATGAGAGCATGCTTAATCATTCTCACTACATATATTCACAATTATATCTAACTTTCTCATATACGATATAATTGTCTGATTGGTGAATATAAGTAAGGATGTAAAGCAAAAAAATCTTTCTTTCTTACTCGAATGTCACAATTTCAATTTGATTGCTTTTCTAGGCATGCCCCATATAGCCGAATCATCCATAGCTGTAGGTAGCATGCTAAAGTAGCAAATATCAAAGTGAAATATAAAGAAACACTCATGTTGCCCAAGGTGACTACCCAAGAGGGGGAGGGTGAATTGGGTTTTTCTAGTTTTGGTGCTTTAAAAGTTTTCTTAGTTAAGTGCAGTGGATGCTTTCTTAAATTACTTGAATGAATTAAACTAGAGCAAATATGAAAGATGATGCAAGAATAAGCATAAGAACGAGCACAACACAAACACAACGATGTATAGTAGTTCGGTGCATCCCAAGGCACCTATGTCCACTCCTCAAGCGTCCCCTTGGAAATTTTACTATAATCCCTCGGATTACAGTAGGATTATTTTTCGGGCTTACAATCCAAAATCTTACTCTTGGTTTTTTGGGATCACCAATAAATCTAACCGTTGGTTTTGCGGACTTATCAAAAATCTATATGTTGGTTTTACGGGCTGACCAACAACCTACAATGTTGGTTTTACGGGCTTACCAACAAACCTTACAACAAAAATAAAGAACAAAAAACTAAAGCTCCTAAATGAGTAAATATAACAATTATGAGCTACAAAGAAGAGTTTAGAAGATAGTTATCGCTTTAATAGGGCTCTTCTCTTCTTTATCAAGTTTGCTTCACTCTTTAAGGGTTGGTGGAGCTCTTAAAGTCTCTTGGAATCTCTTGAACCACTTTCTTTTGACTCTTTGAATGAAGCAAATTGAATAAAGCTTGCCTTGCTAGGGTTTTCTCTTAAATGCACTTGTTGATTTTTTTAAAAGTACTTCTTCTGATGAATAGTGCCTCTTAAATAGCTCTTCAACCTCCAAATAGACTTTTCTGACCGTTGGATTGAAGAAATTAGCCGTTTATAGTCGTTGGAGACTGAAAAAAAAATTCTGCACAACTAGCCGTTGGGCTGTTAGCCGAGCTCGGATCGACCCCAACTTCCTTCGGGTCGACCCCACCTTCACTGGGGTCGACCTCACTACTCCTGGGGTCGACCCCACTACTCCTGGGGTCGGCCCTCTCAAGAAATCCAGAGAGTATGTTTTCTGCGCTTCTTCCTGAGGACAACTCAAATATCTTTGGGGTCGGCTCCATTGGGGTCGGCCCCGCTGGGGTCGGCTCCAATTTCCTGGGGTCGGCTCCGCTACAGCATTTTCAGGAAATCCATTTCTGCATAGCAAGCTTGGGGTCGGCTCTGACTTTTTTTGAGATCGGCTCTACTGGGGTCGGCTCCAAATTTCTGGGGTCGACCCTGACAGTGAATTTTAGAGAGTGCTTGTTCTTGGAAGTCATGTTGGGGTCGGCTCTTACTAACTTGGGGTCGGCTCCTACTTGCTTGGGGTCGACTCCACTCCCTTTGGGATCGACTCAACATTATACCACTGAACCAAAATGTGCCGTGTGACTCCCAACCTTGTCCAAAAGTTTCAGGATCGACTCCAACCTTGTCCTAAGCATTTTGACTTTAAGCTTCGTGCCAAGCGTGTCATTCCGTGCCAAATGTATTAGGATCGGCTCCAAACGTCTTAGGGTCGACTCTAATCATGATTCTCTGCATCTTAGAGTTAGCCTTGCACAAGGGATCATTAACATATTATTCAAGTGAATAAGGATGCATGGCATAATCTTTACCCTTAAGAGTAAAAATTACAGATTCACCCTTTTATGAGAGTTATAATAACGGTGTATTCATTAAGTTTCGTGAATATATCGTGGGTGTGACATTTATCAATTGTGTATCGAGTTAGTTCATATAAATATGGCCTCAATGGTTGAGTTAATCATCAAAGTAACATTTTCATCCTCAACTCAAAAGTCATAAGGGTATCATATGAGGTCGTACATAAACCTCATAAATACACACAGTGAGGAAGCAGGGATCCATTCTCTCACTTCTTGTATTAGTCACACAGTGCATGTAGATTTTTTCTTCCAACTCAACATTTAGGAAATCTATTTTTAAATCTATTTGATGCAATTCTAAATTCATATGTGCTACTATGGCTAAAATCAATTGAATGAAGTAAATCTTACAATTGGAAAAAAAAGTTTCCTTATAATCTATCCTTTCTTGTTGGATAAAATCTTTCGCTACCAAGTGAGCTTTGTACCTTTCAATGGATCCATCTGCTTTGTGTTTTATCTTGAGAACCCACTTATTCCTAATGGTCTTATGCCATAACGGATATTAACCAAATTTCAGACTTGGTTTGATCTCATTGACTCCATTTCTTCTTCCATTGCTTTCTTCCACTCATCCTTCGCATGGCATGAGAGTGCCTCAGTTACTGATTTGGGCTCATCATTATCTTACAGAGTTAATATAAGCTTCCCCTTCAATTTCAAATCGGCATCGGGGAACACCTTTTTGCATACTCTGTCATAACCGGGTTTCAGATGAATTAAATTCATCTTGAGGCATGATACTCCCACTTAGTTCAAGTGGTTGAGGCAATTACTCTTGCCCCTCAATAAATTCATTATTTGTACCATTGTCCACCACTTCATATAAGGACTCTTTCTTGTTAATCTCACCCCTACTAGAAAATTCATCCTCCAAGAATGTAACATCTCGTGATTCAATTTCAGTTATACTTCCATCAGTCCGTTTTCCAATAAACATATACCATTTGGAGTGTTTTGAGTATCTTACAAAGATACATTTCCTTCCTCTAGAACCCAATTTACCATATTTGCTAGAGGAATTAAGAACATAGGCAGCTGACCCTAAGGTCGTAAATGACTTAGGTCAGATTTTCTACCTGTCTATAGCTCATATGGGATGGAAAGTACTGATTTAGAGGTTATACAGTTAAAATTGTAAGCTGCGATAAGCAAAGTGTCCCCCTAAAAGGACATTAGTAAATTTGTTTGGGCCATCACTAATCTAACCATTTCTAATAATGTCCTATTTCTTCTTTCAGCTATACCATTTTGTTGTGATGTACCAGAAATAGTCAATTGTCTAATTATGTCTTTTTTATTACACAATTTCTTGAATTGATCAGATAGATATTCATGTGCACAATCGGTCCTTAATGTCTTAATCCTTCTGTCTAATTGTTTCTCAACCTCATTCATATAATGTCTGAAACACTTTAGTGCTTTTGACTTATGAGAAATCAAGAAGACGTGACCATAACATATAAAATCATCCATGAATGTAATGAATTATGAGGCTCCATGCCTCGCCCTCACATTCTATAGACCACAAATGTCTGAATGGATTAATTGCAATGAAAACTCTGCTCTAGATCCTTTGCTAAATGGGTTTCTCGTTTTTCCAGCTAGGCAATGTTCACAAGTGGGCAAATCAACTTTGGAGAGCGTTCCAAGAAGATCTTCTTTGGCTAGTTGATTTATTCTATCTTGCCCAATATGTCCTAGTCTAGTAAGCCAAATATTAGCATCCAAATCATCTTGATTACTAGAAGATGTTATTAATGAAAAACAACTAGGATTAATGTAACTCGATATATTATCCACATCAAAAACTATTAAACTATTATTTAATATCTAGATTCGTAAAATATAGTACCATAAAATAAGTTTACCATAGATCCATCAAATACAAGCTTATATCCTAAACCCATTAGAACAGAAATAGAGACAAAGTTCACATAGGATTAGGTTCGACCACCACGCAACATGAGTTTGTAAATGTCATACCTTTAACCGCAACTCTGGAGTTGTTTTCTACATGTATCCACCTTGTACCAACTCCCACTCGACGGTACTCTGCATATGCTTCTCGATCTCTAGCTATATGGTCAGTGCCTGCTGAATCTATAGTCCACATAGGATTAGATTTAATTAGCATAATAGAACTAGAAACATAAGCAACACAATAAGAAGCAAAGTTTAATGGTGTTACTTTCTTCAACTCGTTGCACTCACGAGCAAAGTGGCCCAACTTTGGGCAATGGTAACATTTCATTTTGGTCTTGTGTCTCTTTTTGCCATAATACCTGCCACCTTTATGGTGATCGTAGAGCTAATCACGGGCCTTCTAACCCGCCCAGTCCGGCCCGAAATTTTTCGGGCTTGGGCATTAAAAAAAGGCCCATGGGTCGGGCCTGGGCAAGAAAAGCGGCCCGACCAAAAAAATCGGGCCGGGCCTGGTCGGGCCATTCTAGCCCATTTCCAGATTCCAAACAAAAAAAAATTGGGTCTGTCAGGTCGGGCCTATCGGGTCGGGCCGAGCTAGACGGGCCTAGAACCAGATTTATAAAGTCGGGTCAAGCCTAGATAAAAATTTAAGCCCGACAGACGGGCCAGGCCGGGCCTGGGCATAGCCATCAGGCCTAATTTCTACTGTAGAGCCCGGCCCGAGCCCGGCCCGGCCCGGGTTTTGATTAGCTCTAGGTGATCGGTTTTGTTCTTTTTTGGTCCTCTTCCACTCTCCTTCCTTTTTCTGCCCTTATTCCAACTGCGCTTATGCTTGGAGACCGAAGCTTTCTGCACACCGTTTTTAGCCACATGCAAGACTAGGAGCCCTTGCTACTTCAAGTTGCTCATCTTCTAGATCAATGTGATAGGTAGTATCAGCAAAGGTCTTTATGCTATCATTATGGGTTAGATTTATCTTCATATGTTCCTAATTATTGGAAAGAGACCGGATTAAAGCTTGTACTTGTTGCTCATCCATGAGTATATGACTAGCTGATTTTAACTCCCTAATCATATTAGTCATCTCTCTCAGATGCTGTTTAATTGTATGATTGGGACGTTTTTTGTGCATATCAAACTTTATAGTCAGCTATCGGTGTTTGGTCACGGTGGTTCCCCTAAACTTATCTTTCAAATATACCCACATTTCATGAGCAGTTGGGAATTGCTCGCATTCACAGATGAGATCATCAATCATGGAGCTTATTAAATTCCACGAGCTAAAGTATCCTTTTGTTTTCATGCTCGATAAGCCTCCAGATTTCTTATATGCTAAGAGCTATTTTCTTTACGAGGATCATCCATTTTCTGATAAATAGATTCAAGTACTTGTTGTTCCTCAAGAACATACTAGATCTTACGGTACCATATATTATAATTATCATCATCTAGTTTTTCGCCTTTATGCAGATCAGCTATTATATTCTTTGATACCGTGGTCTACCAAGTAATAAAAGACATTAATCAATACTCAAAATACACACACATCTAACTTTGTGCACATGTAAATTAAATCAATGATAATTTTACATAAATACAGATTCAAAAGTTCACGATGTTCCAATCATCATCTATAAAACAAATGTTCCATTATCATATATTTAATTGAATTGCACAAAAAACAATTCTCAAGTAAGAGTTTCCATCACAATGTTATTTCAGCTGCCACTTAAAATGATATTCCATATAATCAACATTAATTAAATGCACATAACATTTAATTACGAAAATACCAAATCGGACAAATCACATATAGCATACACATTAAACCACATGTGTTTACAAGTAATACAAATTTCGTCCTACTAAATACATAAGTTCTATGAAATGCACAAACAATATGTATACATTAATCTCCGCCTTTAAAACTTTGAGACACCAATATTTTTCTATTGATTAAATTACTTGCAAGTTTAGGTTCCATTTTTTCTATCCAAGGGTATAGGCCAATGCAACCTTTTGTACTTCAAGGATTTGAACAAACGGAGAATATTGCAGCATGCTTTGGAACCTTTTGCATATTTAATTCCAAATTAAGTTTCCACTCATAGCACAAAATTCGTTTTGCAGCTTTGTACTCCTTTTCAAGGAACTCCAATTGCGTCCAAATATTGTTAACCATTGTAACCCAACGAGCCGGTGCGGACCTACATAATCCTTCAACCTTTTCTTCTTCTAATGGAATAAAACTAGCTATCTTAATGTTCATTATTAAGTTATCTATTTTTTTAAAGTATTGCCTAATGGTATCATTTGGGTCCATTTCATAACACATCAAGGTGTAGTATAATTTCTCAAACTCATAGGACAACATCCTTCTATTATACTTGACGACAACCGTTAAAGCATTCTCGCCTTTTGCTTTCTTAGCTATAACCATTTCCAATTCGGCTTTCTGGGCTTCAGTACTACCTCTTTTTCTCTTTTTATTATGCAGTGAAGATGCCATCTACTCTACATAAGAAAATACTAAGAGTTATGCAAAAGCTATTGAGAAAAATTCAACTACTAAGAAAACATAATTTAAGTTTGATATGAAAGAGCATTAAATTTAGAAATTTCTAGAACTGGAATCACAATTTTTTTTGATTAATATATAATTTATTATGATTTTTTAAAGAAAAAATGAAAAATAATTCCCTTTCATATGTTTTTGGGGAGTATAAAGTTCTAAACGTAAGTATTTTCTCCCACTGGACTTCAACTCCCTAAAACATGAAGCCCATAAGCCACTAGAAATTTTTCAGAATTTTTAATTCCCAAAAATAATTTTTTATCATTTTCTTCTTATTTCAAAACAACAATAATAATAATTTATTTTATGTTCAAAAAAATAAAATAAATGACACAAAAAATCTAGTAAATTGAGATGAGTCCATTGGTGTGGTCAAAATTTGATTTTGATGTCTCTACGAGGGAGGATAAATCACACTCTCCTCGACCACAAGTGGAATAGTCGAAGTTACTATTCATTTTCTTCCTCCTTAAACCAACAAAATTTCAGAAACTCTAAATACTTTCAGATCTCATAACTTTCTCAATTTTTGTCCAAAATTATGAATTTTATATGCACAGAAAGTTTGTGAAAAAATCTAACCAATGACCCAAAATCATATAAAAATATGCATCATACACAAAGTTATAAATCTTCAAAATTTCAAATTTCATAACTAGGATTTGAGTTTTCTCTCACCAAAGTGAGCGTTGGGTCTTGAAACTTTTACAGTAGCTTCTTCTATATGTTGGCTACATCCATGTAAATGTTCAGATCAAAATAACATGTATACAAAAAGTCACCATTTTCGATCTAAAACTCTACTTTATGTGGATTATTCTCAAAACAGTGACCAAATCATTATTTTAATTCACAAATATGCTAAAACACAACCTTAAATGCTCTGATACCAATGTAAGAAAATTTATCATAATCAAAACAGATCAAAACAAACTTACTTGTTGTAGATTGGGTTGTATCACTAGCTTTCGGTCGAATCACAAGTCGTAAGTATAATTACATAATTGAAAAACACTTGTTGATCACAACTCAAGAACTTTTTTTGCCAGAAAAATATGGAGATAGATCACTCTGCTTTTCGTTTTTCTTTGTACATTGTTCTCCCTTTTTTTTCTATTTTGCAACTATATGTATATATAGAGGCAGCAATTAACTGTCTTTGGCAGTTATCAGTCATCCAAGAGATGTTTTTTCTTTTTTTGATACAACGACAACTCACACATGTCAGGCATGGGAGCAGCCAGCAGGATCAGAGAAAAGAAGATAACACAAAGCATGAGGCACCGCCATGTGATCAGCCGAGATGAGGCCTCGAGCGTGGTGAACTGCGAATGAAGCCACCCAGTCAGCTGCGCTGTTCATCTCCCTATAGACATGTGTAGCCCCCAAGAGTCCACACTCATCTAAGACCCTGCAGATGTCGTGTGGCAGTGGTTTGAAGCCGGCATCACGACCCTGATCCTAGATCCACTCGACCACCGTAGCCAAGTCACCCTTGAGGAGGATATAGTCTGCCCCCAGCACCCGCCTTGCATAGGTGACTTTCTTCAATGCTGCTATGATCTCAGCACCAAGAATAGAAGTGTTGTATATCCTCCAGCCCCCAACCGCTATCAACCAGGCCTCATGGTCTCTAATGACGACACCCATGCCTCCAGTGCTCCCTCTCTCGCCCACACTACCGTCGAAATTCACCTTGAAAAAATCAAAGGGTGAGGGCTTCTAGGAGACTATAACAGTCCTAGACTTTACTAGAGCAGGAGGGGAGTTCTAGTTTTTCCCAGTCATCTCAAAGGAAGATAGCATGATGGTGCGGGTGACCTCCGCCACATGAAGAAGAGCTTGGTCTGCTATCAACCTTGGGTGCGCTGTCCTATCCTTGAAGACATGGGCATTCCTATCCAGCCAACTATAGTAAACTAGGTAGGCAATCCTGATCCTTGAACCCTCCAAACTTGACCTATGCAAAGAAGTCTCCAGAAAAAGCAGGAAATCCTCTGTCATCAACCACTCCTGTCGAGGGGCCTGGAGGCCTAAGGCGCGCTCCCAAATCTGGGCAGCCCTTAGACATCCAAGAATGACATAAAAAATGGACTCCTCTACCCATGGGCAGTCTGAGCACTCAGGCAAAATTTGCATCTCTCATCGAGCCTGCATGCCTCTAGTAGGCAGACAATCCCAAGGTTATTTGGTTTATGTGAGGAGCCGTGCGGGCGTGTGTTATTCGCTGGGTAGATCTTGGGTACTTATACAGGATCAAGGAACCTAAATAATACATTCCGGCTAGCCATTTTGGGTGAGGTTCTAGATTGTTACAAATGGTATCAGCGCGGACTCGGCCCATAACCTATGTGGACTAGGGGACACTGCAGCATGGATCTATTGGGGCTGACCACGGGTCGATTGTGGTGTTTGTGATTAGATTTGAATGGATTTGAACCCTTAGCCTGACGAGGATGTCAGGGCTTGAACGGGGGGAGTATGTGAGGAGCCGTGCGGGCGTGTGTTTAGTCCCACATCGGTTATTCGTTGGGTAGATCTTGGGTACTTATACAGGATCAAGGAACCCAAATAATACCTTCCGGCTAGCCATTTTGGGTGAGGTTCTGGATTGTTACACAAGTCATCTTCTAGATGAACAAGGCATCTCAGAGGTAAATGCGGAGCCTTGATATCCAACCTCCCCTAAATAAAACGGATCAGATCGACCCGACTTTAAAAAATCGATAATACATATCCAAAATGGAGTTTCAATTTGTGTAGAATTCTCTATTTGTCATGTGGGTACTGTTTGAACGACGATGGATTGTACGTCAATAATGGAACTTTTACAAAGACCACGATGAGGCGATCAAGTGAAGAAAGCGATCCGATATGTTAATGTTTTAGCATTGCACCCCACAAGTCGTACATTAGCATCAAATTTTTTTGGGGAGTTGGGAATGGATGTTCAAGTGATGATAAAAATTCAGGTGTTTTAATTCTCCAATGAAGCACCCATGCATCACATAGGGATTGGGTCACAAGACAAACAATTTGAGGGTGCGCACCAAACGTCAGCTAACTAATACTAGCTAATTTTACATCAAGACCAAATAAAAGACTAAGAATAAGATGATGCATACACATGGCACGACCATATTTTTTCTGGCATATTTGATCAGACGATCTAGACCATAGCTTCAAGAAAACCATACCTCATACATCCCATAAGTTATTTACTACCATCAACTAAGTCGAAGTAAATAACGATCTTCAAAATTATATCTATACTAACATACTTCTCTTCAAAGTCTATATTTCTGAAATATTATAAAATATTTATGACCACCTACTAAAATGTTCCAAACTTTCTATGTGGATCGTCGCTTCTTAATAATCATTTACATGTAATCGGCATTATGTGTAGCCTGAATAGTTCACCAAGCACTAGATCTGTCATCGAGAAATCATCCGCCCACATTAATTGACAGGTTGTTCGCACGTATATGCTAAAAATACGTCGAGAACAAACAGAACAACCGGCCCATCACCTTGTTACATGCTACAATGTTCCGGCCCAAACCAAGTGGCGGAAAAATAAATATATAATAAAATCCTTCGTGAAAGTTCGAATGGTCTGATGAGCTACCTTCACCGGCCAAAGGTACGATGCGCCGCGAAACGAGCAAGTGCTCCGAGACCTGTTCGGGTCGTGTTAGGTTTTTTTTTTTGCCTTTTTTTTTTTTTCTTTTCTTTGTACAACTGCAACTCACACAAGACAAGATGAATATGAGTGCAGCTAACAAAACTAAAAAAAAAAAAGGCACAAAAAGTACCTCCACTGAAGATGCCTTTGCTCATCAAATCATGCGGGCCGGCTTCGGTCTAACCCCTGCACTAGGCCTCTATGGTTCGACCGGTCGAACCGCCAGGGCGGTCCGAGTCACCGGTTGGCGGTTGGAATCACCGACCGGCTAGAGAATGATGAGTGCGGTAACCTTACCGAGAGAGGAGAGTATTCCATCTCTTTTTGGTTCGATCGACTTCTCGAACTTCGTTAGGGTTTTGGGTCTCGAGAGAGCGAAGAACGAGTGTGCGTGCTCTCCTTCTCTTCTCTCCATTTCCACTCCCTTTTTTTTCTTCTCAGACTTTATCTCGTCAGATCTTCTCCAATGGCGGTACTTTTTTTTCTTTCATTCTATTTCTTTCCTTTTTTTTTCCTTTCAGTTCTTTCTTTCCCTCATTAAACGCGCGCTCTCTCTTGTTATCTCGTTGTTGGGATTGTCTTTTTCTCTTTTTTTTCTCTCGATTTTAGGTGGAACGGCTGCTTAAAGATGAAGCCACCGAAGAGAAGGGAGATCGGGCCAGAATGGTATGCCTCTTGTCGTTCCACTTTCGATCTAGATCATTATATATTTTGATGAAGTGAATGCAAGAATATCACGATTGTGGATAGGTTAAGTAATCTATTTTTTCCTCCCGCTTGTTGTTGATTTTTTTTTTTGTTTATTCTTGGTCTATTCTATTTCTATCATATTTTGTACCAAAAAACTCTTTCTTTAATCAACCGCAGTGATGTGAGAATAAGAAGTCGTGAGAATCCCTGGAGGGGACCAAGATTCAGTGAGTGGAAGCGTGTAGTGAGATTAGATTTGATTATCTATTTCATTTTCTATCCTGATAAATGGATTTTTTAAAAATAAAAATGACACTTTTCTCCTGGTAATCATGGTCCGAAATTCTCGAACTATTGGAAATAATATTCGGAAGTATGGTTGGTTGATAACAGCTGAGGTTACACACTGCAAATTTGTCTTCAACCACCATTTAGTATCTCGTGGGTATGGGTCGTTTCACCTGTTGAAGCCATCTTCGTGACCACTTTACAGGGGTTAACTGCCAATTAAGAAACAGAGTGATACGAATAACGTTTAGTGTATCTTAAGCTCTCCAAACTCATAAAACCTTCGATGACACATACATGCTTTTTTTTAACCCTTTTTTTCTTTTTTTTTTTGAGAAATAAAATTAAGTACCTATATGATGGATAACACTCAGATGAATCATGTCGATGAGACTGATTTTAGCATATTGCATAGTTTATGTTGAAGGTTTGGGATGTATCCTTATTATGGTTTTCAGAAGTATATATGAGTAGCTAGATCTACTTGCTTGTTTATATTACATAAGAAGCTATAGCAACCAGATTCATCAAATGTACAAGGCCATCATACAATTCAGGTGGACTACATAACAAGTTCTCCACAATATTTCACAAACATATATTTTCACTATGGGATATTTAAATTGTATGTATTTAGAACTTCTATAGACAAATTATTTTGCTGTAATTCCCCCCACTCTGCCCCCTCCTCGCGGAATCATAAAGATTTCCTTGTGAAGACCTTTATCAGATCTTTTGTATCTCCATTGCTGACTTCTTCTACTGTTGCAACATTTGATAATTGCCTTTCTCATGCAGGCATCATTTGTGGGTGCCATGGCAATTGCTGATGTGGTCAAGACCACTCTAGGGCCAAAAGGAATGGTATGTGCATCTTCAAACTTTAGCCACCATATTCATATTTGTTCAATCAATTTAACCTTCATATGTGCACATTTGATATGCAGGACAAGATCTTGCAGTCAACTGGCAGAGGACGCACTGTTACTGTTACCAATGATGGGGCTACTATCTTGAAATCACTTCATATAGACAACCCAGCTGCTAAGGTACTAGTTGGTATCCTTTGCTTTGCCTTCCTGGTTATTAAATTGGATGTATACTTATTGTTATATGGCCAATTTAGATTGTTATTCTTCATTTCCTTTTCCTCAACTTGTTAAAGTTAAGTAACTGATTGCAAAATCTTTCTCTGATGAGGAAAATTTCTAAATAACTGATTTCAAATCTTTCTCTAATGAGGCTTTATCTCTTTTTTGTTAAACACCTGGTGTAAATAATTATCATTACTTATTTCCCTAATAAAAAAAGCTGTATTCACATGGAATTATGTTCGCCCTCGAGAAACTAGTAGAGGGAGAATTGAGTTCTTCCTCAATTTAAGAATCAGATATCTCAAAAGTTCAAGATGATGAGGTTGGTGACGGGACAACTTCTGTTGTTGTTTTGGCCGGAGAGCTTTTGAGGGAAGCAGAAAAAATGGTCAATGCAAAGATCCATCCCATGACTATCATTGCAGGTCTGTCTCAAGCTACTGTACATTTCTCTTTCTCAGTAATTTATCATTAAAGCATTGTTGGATGTCTTGCTTCTAAATATTTGTGTGTAAAATTGATTTTGATTAGCATATTATCCTTTTTGCTGGACTTTTTATCCAGGCATGCTTGAATTTTTATTAGCATATTCTTGATTTTTTTTTTTTAAAAAAATGGAATAGGCTTTTCAGGCTTTTTGGCCGATTATATTTTCCTTCTTTTGATGAATATGGAATTATAATTGCTGCAAGTCATTTCACCTGATGTTAGTATTATTCTGTTATATGGTCCTGTCTATCTTTTTAAATTAAAAATGATCCATCTGTTCCTTTATTTTGCAGTTTTTTGTGGCTTTTTTATTTTAGATAACTTGTCCTATCAATTTGTTCAGTGGGTCTTTGATATGGGACTCATGGAAGGAAAAAAGAGGAATGATTTCAGAGAACTATCATATTGAATGTTTTGACGTTTTATTGTTTAATAGGAAGCATCACATTGAGCAATAACAGAATAGCTTATGGTGAATATGGCAGTTAAGGGTGAAAATTCAAAGGAGATTTTGTTAAAATTATCATGATCGAGCATAATGACAAATGAACAGTAAACGAGGTTGACTAGATATTAATCAGAGGGGGAAACAGACTAAACATAGGATCTATGATGTTTTACTTAATAGGTTGTGCCCAAAGGTGTGGGAATAAAGCACAACCATAATGGACTGATAGGGAGTGGGGCTGAAACTTTGGACCCAAGGGGCATAAACCTCAACAGGATGCACAATTAAAAATATAAAACTTAGATTGCCCTTTTCTTGC
The DNA here is from genome assembly GCF_009389715.1 of Phoenix dactylifera. NCBI lineage: Eukaryota > Viridiplantae > Streptophyta > Magnoliopsida > Arecales > Arecaceae > Phoenix > Phoenix dactylifera. The sequence goes on along the minus strand of NW_024068860.1, from coordinate 22,223 downwards.
ATTGTAACTCTAGACTTTACAAGATAAACTCTGAGTCAAATCTGTCAGATTGGTGTCTTTGTGCAAGTTATTTAAGTTATAAATTGATAGTTCAGTCATCAAAGTGTTTCTGTTCCACTATCTCCCTTCTCTCTATGTATTTGGCTAGAACAATTTCTGGACCTTTTCTTATAGTATCGTAGCATAACATCTCCATATTGCTTCACTTTGTCCATATTCTAAATTATAATTGTTGATGCCAAGAAGCATTTTAGTTTCTTGCATTTTGGTCATTTCTAATTTTATCTATCTGATCTGATAGGTTACAGAATGGCTGCTGAGTGTGCACGTAATGCTTTATTGCAGAAGGCCATGGACAACAAGCAGGATCCAGGTATTGACTAATGTGAAGAAATCATAGGGCATTCTTTTGTTCAATATTGTCATTTTGCACATCATAAATGGGGCTTTATTAAACTACCATAAACTTGGGATCCATGTATTGACCAATGCAAAGAAATCATAGGCCATTCTTTTGTTAGATATTGCCATTCTGCTCATCTTTGATCAGCTTGATTAAATTCTGTAAACTTGTCATAGCATCACCTTTTAGGTTTACCATCACCCAGGTAACCGATTTACTGCAAAAATGTGCAAATTCATACGTGTATATACTTATCCTGTACCTCTTATGGTAAGAAAGAGAAGGGATTCCATTTAGTCTTCCTTTCCTAGTTCTGCACATAACTGACATATGCTATACTTATTTGGTAATGCAGAGAAATTCACGTCAGATCTAATGAACATTGCGATGACAACACTGAGTTCAAAAATACTCTCCCAGGACAAGGAACATTTTGCTAAGCTTGCAGTGGATGCTGTTGTGAGGCTTAAGGTATCACATTTCTTTATTAATCTTTTATGCATCATAAAACTTGCTTTTTTATTTGCAACGTGTTAGTGCATTAACCTTACTGGCGATTGCTTGTGATTTTCTATAATTTACATCAGTAGTTTGATTGTGATGCTACACTTTCTTATCAGCATGTTACAACTTCCTTTTCAGAGATTGTGTCATCAATGTTCCTAGAAATTACTTGAGATGTTACTACATGTTTTGAGCTAATTCTTTTCTGACTTATGTATATTTCTTGTTGATGGCAGGGAAGCACAAACTTAGATTCTATTCAAATTATTAAAAAAGCTGGAGGATCTCTGAAGGATTCATTTTTAGATGAAGGGTAGGGATTTTACCATTTTAAACAAATATTAGCATGTAACGTAAGGCATCATCACATGGTATATGCTAGTTCTTTGATCAGTCACTGATTGTTGCATTCACCTTTTGCAACTTGTGTTTTTTGTCATACTGCATATGCTTCCCTCGGCTTTTGATTATCAACACTATCATCTGCCTTTTGAATCTGTAAAACAATCATATGATACATGATAGCTAATTTTTACCTGTATCTTCTCTCTGGTGAAGATTTATGTGGCAAGGCAAGTCTTTTCTCTACATTTAATCCTGTCATTATGCTGGTTTTCCTGACTGTTCACCTAGGTTTTGTTAGTTAACGTCTGATTTTTTTCCTGGCATAGAGGAGCTTTCTTATAAGATAGCTTTTGTACCAACTACCAAGTAATTGTATTTGAGTGTTTTGACTCCTCCACTTTTTATTTTATTCTTGACTTAGTGGAAGATCTTTTGCATGCATTACTGTATCTTGGTCTAATGTGCTTTGAGACGTGTCATCTTTTTTTATATAAAAAGTGTGCATGGACATACTGAAGCAGTTGGTCATTTTTGTATCAAAAAGTCATGGGCATAGTGTGGTTGGCGCACCAGTTCATTGATGCTGCCCCTCAGTGGTTGGGCTGCTGATAGATTTGACAATGTTAAATAAAATTCTTTTTATGAACAGCAAATAGTAGCATATAAAGATGTGCCTGGTATGTAAAAGAGAAGGTAAGAAGGTGGAATGGAGGAGGATTAGAAGTTGATAAACAAGATAGACAAGAATTGAGAGGAAAAAACCTCTGCCCGATTCACTCAAAACAACCGATAGAACAATGCTTGCTAACAATTAAAGGACTCTCAGCTTACCTATAATGAACATAGAACTATTACAGTGTTTGTCTCAACAACAAACTTAAGACTCTAACTAATGTAATTTCATAGAGACTTTAAGTCTTAATCAATATAAAACTCCATTTCCTTAAACTGCTCATTTTCTTCAAGGAAAAAAATCTAGGGCTAGCCACCAAGGTGGTAGCCTAGTGGTACTGGGCAGCAATTCTAACCATAAGGTTCCAAGTTCGAATCGCTGCGGCGACGATTAAATTGTGGACCGAAGCTCATTACTTTGGCCACTGCTTGGACTTGTGGTGTAGGACCGCTCTTGAACCGCTAGTAGCCGGGGTGGTGCCGGGTGTGACGTACTCATACGTGGGACTCGAGCCAGAGCTCAGAGGAGTAGCTGAGCCGGGCCTACGGGTGGGGAGGGTATGAGTAAAACCGATCGGGGTGCCCAACACACGACCATTTCTGCCCGCATTGAACATTCTCCTGGCGGGGCGGGGGCCCAGTGGGGGCTGCTACGCGGGGGTGGGATTGTCCCTTCCTCCCCCCCTACCCCTTTTTATTAGCAAAAAAAAAAAATCTAGGGCTTTCTAAAAATTTTACCAATATTTTTTATTGAACTCTGCATAGAAAGACAAAAAGATCTTTTCACGACGCAACTGCAATGACTCAAGATCTTTCCATAGCCTAACCTAGTTGCAATATAAGACCTTGTAAACAATAGTCCAACTCAAAATAGGATTAAAAAAACACCAGAAATCTTGCCCTGAAAGCCACTATGAAAATTGCAAGGGAATATGAATGACATAACTCGAAAAGACTTGAAGGGAAAACCTCTAAGACTGGTTCTATGCAAGTATGAGCAGAAGGTTAACTAAAGGGATTCAAAAAAAAAATGTAAGTTAGGGCCTAAGTAGGACTGTCAACGGGCCTACTTGGTTTGAGCGGCCCGAAGACCTTGCTTAAGCAAACTGGGGCTCAGGCTCAAGGTTGTTGCACGGATGCCTGTTTGGGCCTGAAGTTGGAGGGGGCTTTTTTTTCTTCTTCTTTCGGGACTAGATTTTGCTGATTTTTCAGCTAAAGAGATCTGGATTGGTTTTGCCCCTCCTAAAATTTTACTCATAGTCAGATTAGTCCTTGGTAGGGTTCATCGACTTGGTACTGGAGGTCATATCGGTCGGCGACCGGTTCGGTATGGGTCTGAATCCTGTCATTCTTGGGCGCATGGAGAATAGAGGAGGGGGAGAGGGAGAAAAGGAGAGAGGAGGAGAGAGATAGGGAAGAAGGATGGGGAGGGTTGAGGGAAACCCAAGCCCTAACCCTAGTAGAGTGAGAGAGAGAGAGAGGGAGGGCGAGTGAGTGAGGGAAGGAGGAAGGGGGAGGGTCAAGGAAACCTTAACCCTAACCCTAGTGGAGAGAGAGGGAGGATTGGAGGAACTTACCGGAAACCCTCGAACGTGAGGGGGGAACCCATTGCAACTGGGCAGGTGGGCGCACCAGGGAGGGGGTGGGTAACCATAAATCAGCCCTGTCTCAAAATCATAGGCTGAACCGTGCCGGTCCCTGATCGATCCGGTCTGGTACATCCTGAATCGGCTGGTTCGGCATGGTTTGGTCATCCTTGGTTCTTGGTCTATGTCCTTTGTGCTTGATTCAGGCCCAGTAGCACAAAGCCTGATCTTTATTTTTCAGGCTTGCTTTGGGCCTAGTTGTTGCCCGGTTCATTGATAGCCCTAGGCCTGACTATCCAAGCCTTCTTGTTATCATGTTTTGCTGGGGCTAATGAGTGCCTGATTTTCTAAGCTGATTTGGGTCAACCATGGACTACAAGATGTTGCAGGGTTTTTTGATTTATGTAGTTTAACACGGCTGTTATCCAATAAGGGTCGATGCAAGTGTGCAAGGCTGGTGCATGAGTACCTGATCAAATGAAGATTTTTCTATTGTGCTTGACGGTTCCTTTTAAGGCTATCAAGTTTGTGATGATGTCTTTAAAGAATAAAGTTCCTTTTAAGGCTATCATTGTTTTTAATGATGTTTATAAAGAATAAAGTTTTGTTGATGTGATAAACTTCTAGGATTGGTAGTAGGAACCTTCCATTTAGGGTGGCGCACTCTCTTCTGTATGTCCTAGGTGACTTGTCCTGGCACCCTCTGTGTTTTATAATGATGTTTTCTTGAAAGACCAACTCCCCTATGTCCACACCAAAGCCAGTTCCAGTAACTAAGCAACATCTTGAATTTGCTATCTTTTATTGTCATTTACCTTTGCTCTTATCTTTATATATGAAAAGTTCTAGACCTACGAGATACTTTGAACTTTATTAAAGTTCACCTTACTATGGTAAGCCATGATATGTATCAGATATGGGGCAGCAGGTACTGCAATATGGTTGGTTTTTAAACCTTGGTTGAATGATCTAGACATGATGGTCTTTAGATAGTCTGTAAAATGTTACATATATTGGGTTCTTGTTATGCTATCATCTATACATCACAGACTACAAATTCTTTTTAATAATTCATTTAATTCACTACAAAATGTATTTCTTGAGCTACTAGTGTAAAAATATATTGCACATGTGTCACATCAGTCTTCAGGTATAATTTCGAGGTAAGAGTGTGAATTTTCTTCTTTTTTTTTGTGTGTGTGTGTGTGTGGATAGGAGTAAACCTAGTAATTTTTTCCAGCATATTTACAGCCCATGGCATCAGCCATTACAATCATAACAAAATCAGTATTAGGAATATCAGTCCAAAGGAAATCATCGATGCTATCAGTAGCACTACTATCCAAGGGAGTGAGTGATTGAACTCAACATTATTTTATGTTTTGGACTCTACATATGTTCCCAACTAGTTTGGGATTAAGGCATAGTTGAGTTGAGTTGGTCTTTACCTATGTTGATGCCTTTTTATAATCTTTCGTTTTGTTCTAAAAGGGTACAGCACTACTTGCTCCGTATCAATAATATGCTGTTGTATCGTACAGGTTTATTCTTGACAAGAAGATAGGCATTGGCCAACCAAAACGCATTGAAAATGCAAAGATCTTGGTTGCAAACACTGCTATGGACACTGACAAAGTCAAGATCTATGGGGCCCGAGTTCGTGTTGATTCGATGGCGAGAGTTGCAGAGATTGAGGGGGCTGAAAAGGAGAAAATGAGGGAAAAAGTGCAAAAGATCATAGCTCATGGCATTAACTGCTTTGTCAACCGACAGCTTATATATAACTTCCCTGAGGAACTCTTTGCAGATGCAGGAATACTTGCCATTGAACATGCTGATTTCGATGGGATTGAGAGGCTAGCACTGGTGACTGGTGGTGAAATTGCATCAACTTTTGATAATCCGGAGTCTGTTAAGCTTGGTCATTGCAAGCTCATTGAGGAGATAATGATTGGCGAGGACAAGTTAATTCATTTTTCTGGGGTTGCCATGGGTCAGGCATGTACCATAGTCTTAAGGGGGGCAAGGTATGGCCTTTTTTCAATTGATATCTAACATTAATTTAATTTTTTTTTGTCAAATTTTACTGTGGAATCACTTCCTTTTAGGCCTTTTTGAATATCTACCCAGCTTGTCTATTGAATATCCTTTACATGGTTGACGGTGAGAAGACATTAGTGGTCATGAGAAATGAATTCTTCCAATCAGGGAAATCTTGGTTAGTTCAATCCAGAAAAATTGAGACATTAGAAACGACTTTTTAGAAGAAATCTGACATCTCTAAGCATTCGGAATGTCTGATTTGGGACTTGCCAACTGCAACAATCTCTTCTCTTTATTATTACTCGTGGTTGGCCTTTTGAGGATTTATCCAATTGTCAGCCTTTTTGGGCATCCAAGCAGGCCCTTCATTATCCCTAACATTAATTATCTGGACATAATCATTTTGAAGTTTGATTTAGGTTTTCTCCCTACCATTCTATTTCCGTTGCATAATCCCTATAGATCCCATAATTCCCATGTTCAGCTATTACATGTCCACCCAAATTGATGAGAAAATGCCTAGTATTCTTGTTCATGGTTCTAATTTTTTGATATGGATGTGCCACCTAGCATCTGCTTCTTAGTCCCAATGAAATAAGTGATTAGATAGGCCATTTGAATACAATAGATAAGTTTTTTTTTTACGTTTTTTTTTGAAGAGCAAAACTTTTATGCACAGTATCTATGATACTGCAAGGCGTTGATATTCATAGGATGTTCATTTTCTGTACTTAGTTCCCATGTATTGGATGAAGCGGAAAGATCCTTGCACGATGCCTTGTGTGTGCTTTCTCAGACTGTGAACGACAGCCGAGTTTTGCTTGGTGGTGGATGGCCGGAGATGGTGATGGCAAAAGAGGTAGATGAACTCGCCCGAAAGACTCCTGGGAAGAAGGCTCATGCCATTGAAGCTTTCTCAAGGGCACTCCAGGCGATACCAACCATCATAGCCGACAATGCTGGCTTGGATAGTGCTGAGCTTATCTCGCAGCTCCGTGCAGAACATCACAAGGAGAGAACCAATGCTGGAATTGACGTCATTACTGGCGGCGTAAGTGAAATGAAGTCCATCTCTGATTCTTTAGAAACTAGAATTGCATTTATTTTGCTTATTGTGAATCTTAATTTCTGGTACAGGTGGGTGACATGGAGAAACTGGGGATATCAGAGTCCTTCAAAGTTAAGCAAGCTGTGCTGTTATCTGCCACCGAGGCATCTGAGATGATCTTAAGGGTTGATGAGATCATAACTTGTGCTCCACGGAGGAGAGAGGATAGAATGTAATTTTTTTCTTTTTCCAAATTGACCATGGGAATCTTTTCTTATTGTTTGGAGATGAATTCAGTGTGGTGTGTTTTTTGAAACGGTGCGCATAACTTTCTGATTTGTAAGGCGCTGATCTTTGATATCAGAACTGTAACTGAAGACTGTAGAGCTTTACGATTTTGTATGGGATATATGCTGATGTTAGCTCTTGTGCTTGATCAGCTTTTAAGATTGATTGACTGACTTATTTTGGATCCTATGTTGGGTGAAACAGGTGATAATATTGTCCCAATTATCTTTTAGATCTTGGTTGTTTGTTATGTGAACTTGTAATCTAATTAGTGTACTCATGATTGGCAGGTTTGAGTTTAGTCTAGATGAATGAAATATGCATAAACTAACCGGCTGTAATGATTTTGTGGGTGGTTGGTAGATGCACCACTTCCACAGCTTTCAAAGGCTGAAAGTCGAGCATATATGGCTTGTAAAATGATTAGTCACTTGTTTGCATATCTGCTACCGCAACAACTTGATATTCTTGGTTTACTGACACCTCGTTGTTAGAGTGGAGTAGGCCTGTTGATGGCATTCATGATCAAGTGGATTATCTAATACCTTACAAGAATTTCCTCTTTTTCTCTTTTTGAAATTAATTAATATATTAAATCAAAAATGTAATCAACAAAAAAATAGATTAATTGAAGGATAATTTTACAAGATGGTTATACAAACAAAGCATTTTATAGCACAATATGTTGGATAATTAGAAAACAATATGTGCACATCATATTAGTATGGCCAATGTTAGAATGGTTATATAATAGTATAACAAAATATAGAAAAAAATAAAATTCGGAAAAAAATAGGGTATAATTAATTAAGGATAAATTGAGAGAAGAATGATATGAGGAAATGTTTTTGAAACATATAGAACTCTTTCAGAAAGTATAGTTCTAAACAAGATGGAGGAAATGAATCCATGGAGGAAACTAGTTTGAGATTAATGTGTAGTTGAGTACATAGTCCTACAGGAAGAACACCCTGGTGGTGTATCAATTTGGTCTACACGGTCCTCAGCTTTGCTTCCCTTCCTAAATTCCATAGCCATCAGCTCTAGAATGAGCTGTTAAATAAGAAATTGGGGTGATATACTACTGTTTGTCTAGGTTAATGGTATTAGAGAGTATTGTGTGGGTAGTGGACGATGACTAATGGCTATGGAGCGCCAATTTGGTGCACGCAAAAGGTCTCCTGTGCCGTGTGACATAACACGTGCTAATTGGTGCAGTCCACAGAACTTATGTGCGGTACTAAGTGTGCCAAAGTATTTTTACTCAGCCAAGATGGCATGTTACCACCTTAACTTCCCATATGCCAGAATCTCAATTTACTCAGCTCACTGACAACTGTGCTTTTTAATGTGAAAGAAATTCTTTGGAAGCTGGCTCTGAGGCCAGTAGTTGATGTAATTCTGCACTCAGCTTTCTTTTGTTAATTAATTTTCCATCTGATTTTTGTGCATCTCAACAACACCAGCTTCTCTAATGGTATATTTTGATAAATTTACCACTAAACTTGTGTGGTTTTATGAAACAAAGGAACATGGCAATCAATAGTTGTGAGCATTATTTGAAGGCAGTGAGTTGCTTGCACCAATTAAGTAAATCTGACTTTTGGTGTTTTATGTACCACAAAAGCTGGACCAGTATAAGGATTTCTTTTTTAATTTTCTTCGCAAGTTGTATTAACTTGCAGAGGTTTAAGATGAAATACATCGGATGACTTCACATATTAGAATTACTGGGGTTTGAGCAATAAAAGTCTTGGAAAAAAAAAAAAAAACTAATCTACTTTGCAAATCCTCTTTGGTCCAGCTCAAATGACAATTGTGCTGCACCGAAGTAATGTGGTACAGACTTAATTACTTAGACGGTAACAAGAGAAAAAGGTTATCAGCCAGGTAGCAGCTTCAGATGACGTACCGAATTATAAAGTAGTTTTTTATCAGCAATTTTTATTGATGGTTACTCCATGAACAAAAAAGGAAGTTCTTTTTCATTGATGATTTACAATTACAAGGAACTTTGGAAACAGAATGAACCCTATTAAAGAACTTGTTCAATTCCTCGATCATGTTTCAATTAAAATGCAAATCATTACAATAAACCCAAACAAATTGGGTGAGAAGGACCTCAATTAATAACTTCTGACCATTGCATTTTAATCCACTGCATTGATCACTCTGAAGGAATCCATAACTTTTCGCAAATCTTTTTCCTCCTCCGAGAACACATTTTCTGGTGATTGCAACCTCAACTCATACAGTCGGTTGTTTTCAACACCAAGAACAGATAAATAACGCCTATCCCATTCAAGACGCTGCATCCTGTCCTGTGGCATCACAGCCAACTCATTGTTGCTTGCATATGATTTAATATTTACCTGTATAAAAAGCAGAGAAAGGTAAGGGAAATTATTCCTGCCAAAATATAAAAATAATCAATAAATCTTTTAAAGCAGTACTATTATGTAAAATTTCTAAGTTTGTCCAAAGCAGCAGGCATGATTACAACTTATTTGTAAGTGCAATCAGTGTCCAGGCACGCAAGCTAATATGAAAAGCTTAAACAAATAAACAAAGCCAAGCAGGCTGCTCTGAGGAAAATAATACTCCAAGCAGACTTCAATATTAAACTTCAATATGTAAGTACCTGTCACTGCCCATGAGCCTTTTTACATCTTTCAGATCAGGAAGATACAGTTAGAAGGCAGATCGAACATGCTATAAGATGGAAACTCAGGATTTTCTGGCATCAGATCCTAGAAAGTTTGGTATGGGAACCCATAATGAGAGCAGAACACTCACCAGGTATGGTCAAACATAGGGTGCGGCATCAAGCAACATCTCCATCAACAAAATTAAGTGCTTTCATTATTCAGTATGTACACCTATAGCCAAGGAAGCTGATTTAAGGAAGATATTACTGGAAGCAGATGGTAATGCTAAACTTCAGATCACAGATCAGGGAGTACAATGAGACGGGCAGGTTGAACATGGTATGAGATGGAAACACATGATTTTGGGGGCATCAGATCCCAGAAATTTTTGGCATGCAAGTCCATATGCAAAATGACTCAATACTATGACAATTCAGTACATGCAACTATAGCAATAAGCAGCAAGGCTTACCCCATCTATTTAGATTTGACTTTATGTATTGTTACTCTGCAATGTCTTCAAAGTACAAAGAGTTGAACCTGGAAGTCTCCAAAGATAAATACCAAGCACAAAATACTCAACATAGATGTGCCAGGACTTTGAACTGTTTGATTGTTTCAGAAATGCCCAAGTAAAGGGAAACAGATATGTTGAACCAATACTGGGATCTGACTTAAGAATATATAAGGATTAGGAATGACCAAAATATTGAAAATATACAGGAAAAAAGAAATTGAACAAAAAAATAGCAAGAAACAAAATGCCATTAACTTTCCTAGCACTTGAAAAAATTCTTAACATGCTATATCAGTATGCTGGGGTTATTGATCTAAAGGACCCAACGAAGCATGTGCACAATTTCCAGCTTTTGGACATAAGCTTAATCTACCAAGAGAATGTCTCCAACACTGCAACACTCGATATTGAAGCTTTCATGTAAACCTTGATAAAATAGACCCTTACCTCCACTTGATAGTAGACTCTGCCATCATCAGCAACTCTTGATAATGCTGATAAAATGTTTGACTCACGCCGAACACCTAGTCTAGTAGACATGAACTCAGTCAGGTACTGCTTGAGCACTTTCTCTGCAGCTAATTGTGGAGGCCCCAAATCTTCAACACTCTTATACCTCGAGGATGAAGGGGAAGATAACTCCACTGATAGGTTTTCATCAAGAACAAAAGGGTCCCGGAAAAATATGTCTGCACCAGCCCCACGGACTTGGATCCAGTTTTGGGGATACAGAAAAGTATAGCCATCGAATGTATCTATATATTCCCTGAAGCGAACTGAGGGTTCTGCTAAGGTGACATCAGGGGATCCCAATTTCGAGAATATTAAACTTGACAGCATGGAAGCTACTATGTTCCTCCTGGGAACTGCGAAAGCTTTAGTATGATTACAATAGACGGTATGTGACATGAAACTAGAAAGAATAATGATGACTACGATATAAATATGAAAAATAGAGTTTAATCTATGCCTCTAGTTTCTCAATCATGTAATGGTCATTTTACCAAAGAAGTTTGTATTGGCAACTTAGAATGGATTAGAATTTAGATACAAGAAATCTACTTCCAGAAAGACCAAAATCCAGTATAGTTTTCCGTAAATAGGCCCAAAGCCCAGAACATCCTTGTCCTCTGCATAGATTGGACAACATACTTGTTTCAGTCTACCAATAACATGAAGCCTTGTAGTAGCAGGTTATAAATGGGTGGCCTGTCTTTCATATAAAAAGGTTAATTATGGTGAGTGATAAGTGTAAATGAGAAATACATATACATCTTCATGGGTTTTCTTTTCCCCTTATATCTTCTTGTATGTTTTGCTTCAATTGATTGAATTTTCCAATTTCTCAAATAAGAGGCCACAACAAATACATCAGAGAAAACATTGCTTCTTTCCAACTATCCCGAACCGGGCGGCTCCGGTTGATTTGAGCCATACCGGTGGCTCACCGGTACGGTTCCGACAACGGAAATAAGACATATTGCCGAAGTCGAAAAAGGACAAGGAAAGAGAGAGCGAGCAAGGGAGGGAGGGCCGGAGGAGGGTGGCGGATGCCGCAGGGGGCCGACTTCATTTAAAAATCATAAAATTTTTTAGCCGCAGTCGGACGAAACAGGGGAACTGTTGCAGCTTCACCTGCCGCGGCCTCCGCCAGTGTCCGCCACCCTCCTTCGGCCCTCCTTCCGCTCGCTCTCTCTTTCTCTTTTCCTCTCTCCCACAATGTCATGTTCTTTCTCGGTACAGGCCTGACACGGTCCATACCGAGTTGTCTTGCCAGAGAACCAGTACGGTGCCTGGTACCGGTTCCTCCGACCTTGCTTCTTTCATTTTTTTTCTTGTTTTTTTGATCGAAAGGCTAAGAGATGCATCTTGACATCTCTTGAAACCCACGCAATATTATTATTACCCTAGTCCAAATTCTTGGGGATGCAACAAAGACTTGGAGCCCCAACCGCCGGTTGTTAGATGGAGCGGTGTGACCATAAGCCCAATGCTCTATACACTTTGATGAAAACAGTTTTTTTTTAGAGGAAAGAGATCTACAATACTTGTGAGGAATTTAATGAACAAAACGAGTTTAGTATTTTTTGGTAACCATAGCTAATCAATGAAGATGTGGGGTCTGTACTCTAAAAACACGAGAAAAACTAACCAAAGCATCTCCATCATATTCCTCTTCTTTTACCATGAGTAGTGATTTGCTTTCCATTTTTAAAATCCTTACTCCTTTGGGCATCTTAGGCAGCTTAATTTTAATCTCTTTTTTTTTGGTAACTAAATTTAATCTCTTTAAAAACTATCACAATCAAGAATAGGAAAAAAATCTTTAAGGAGTTTTGCGAAAGAAAGATAAACAATTATATAAGATTTTAAATGTATTTGCCCTGCTCTCACATGCATAGCTTTTGCTAGAGACTACTTAATTCACTAGAAAGCTCCACCTGAATAACAATGTCCATACATTCCTCCTTTACATTCCTCCTGCTTCCTACTCCTAATTCAACTATTATGGTGAAAAGAGGACTTTCCTCATTAATCCTCTCAAGGAAGGTTTTATAAAGCATAAAATTCAAAACTCCATCAGCTTCTCTTGTCCCCACCTCTCTAATTGCCTCGGCATCCATATTACGAGCAATGCCAAGCCACAGTTCCTAGAAACGAAAGGATCTGCTTTCCTTGTTAGTAAGCACATCCTATGAACATGAACTTGGAATCCCTGCTTTAGAATTAAATCCCTAAAACTGTTCAACCTAACAAAGTTCTTCCAGTAGCCAATTGTATTGAAAGATGGCCCCTAAAATCCAACCTTTCCATCCTCTAAATGACCAATCTTTCCACACAAATTATCATCCACACGTAATGGCCTAATTTCGTCGCATCAAGCTCCCTAAATACCTAACCATTTTCCCTGTCAACACACCTTTTCCAAACCTATCTGCTCTCTATCCCAGTCAATCCTCTTTCCAAATTTTAACCACAAACAAAACCTCAAAATCCAGAATCATTCCCACCTTACCTTCTCAATAATCTACAACCTTAGCATACGGACAAAAGGTAATAGAAAAGAGCAATTTGGAGTAGCCGCAAAAATTATTCTCCTCAATCCAGAAATTCTTCCAATACCAGCCATATATTCTCCCTATTCTACCACACAAAAAAAATACTTTTGAATGCGGTTCTTTCATTGCATTTGCTCCGCAACAAACTATCATCCTTTCCAAAATCCCTAATACTTAAAAATTGCTTTTTCCCCTCGGAAACGCTTCATCAACTTATCTACCGCAAAGATCACTCAGTAATCATTCGCCTTCATCCAGCCCCTCCTTCGGTATAACGTCTCTCCAAAAAAAAGCAGCATTATAAAAAACCTTTCTTGAACCTATCCACCTATGACTTTCCCAATCACACTACGTAAATCTCAACTAAAGATACTAAATTGAAAAATATTCAAGGGAAAAAAATAAAAATCTGAACTTTTATTATTCTAAGTGTAATTCATCTGCATTTCCATAAAAAATCAACATTTTGGTCATCACCAATCACTCGTCCAACAATGTCTTCACCAATTCAGTTCATATACCACTACATGGATCATAATACTTGGTAGACTAATAAAAGAACATCATTCCATATATAACTACTAATCTACCGTAAGAGAGAGAGAGATGACCGATGTCGGGCGCCGAATTTAGGCGAGATTGATGACCAGGGAGTTCCTCCCCCAGTTGGTCGAGCTGGCGGACGATGAAATTAGCAGCGGAGGCGCTGACCTTCGGCGCGTTGAAGAAAGGTGCGGGACGCGGAGCGACCCGACCACGGCGGCGGAGGCGGCTGCCATGGGAGGAAGGAGAGAGAAAGAGAGACGGATGGCCGACTAATAACTCATAAAAAGAGATAACGCCGACATGCCGAAATAGCTGTCACCTCCGAAACAAATTATTCATCGTTATAATTAAAATGAAAAAAAAAGGCGTCGTGCTTTTGCGCAGGTCAGCTTGTACCGAGTTCATTTGAAGGTAAAATAATAAGTTGTGAAAGGAAAAAAACAAAGAATAATACCCTTATTTGTTGAATTCGACATACTTATTTTTCTACTTAATCTAAAAATTTGAACTTAAAAAAATTATTTATTTTAATAAAAATAAATTATTAACACTTGTTTAAAATCATGATCGGTTGGAATGATTATTGCTTTATCCCTTGGTCCAAAATTTGCTGCTGTTGTTGCTGTTGCTTTTTTTAATATAAAAAATAATAAAAACTAAATATTTAAAATAAAATGAACAAGAACTAGTGATATTCACCATCAACAGCAAAGACAACTTCTCAGAAATAGAAGAACCCAGGTGTGAATTAAACGACGAGCCAAAACCTACAAGTCAATTAGCAATTTGGTTTACTTTTGGAACCCACCTGACCTGACAATTGAATCAATTGAAAGCTAAGATAATCTAGTCCAATTTGACACATACATGTAATACCTTTGGATTTCTGTGCAAGCATCCGCTCTTGCATTTTTTTCATTTTTTACAGGCCTATTTGTTTTTTGGGTGTGGCAAGCTTGGATTAGGCAGGAATAGATTCTGGATTAAGATAAATCATCTAGAACAGGGAAAAATATCTCATCCAATGGACTATCTGGATAATTTTCTATCACTCACTTCAAGCATGGCTACTAATGGGCTATGGCTTAGTAGCCCAGTGGACCATTCAATTCCCTTTATGATGTAGCCCGGCCCAGTTATGTCCTAGGCAGTTTTCCAGACTTCTGGTTGTGCATCCCAAAGCTTTACTCTATCATCCAAAACGAAGTTTTTCTCCTCCCCCTCCGACTGCTGCTCATGAAAGATATTTCTATTTTCTTCACAATAGGCATCAGCATTACTTCTATAGAAAGAGCCCCCTGTTACCTAATCGAAACTCGGAAACACATTGAAAAAAAAATTATTTCCTTTCCCCCTAAACTTTTAGGGGTATGTTTGGCCAGGAGAAATTGCATTCTAATTTTGATTTACGAGGAGAATAAGAATATTCCAATCTTCCAAAATTCAATACCACTCTTCTCTAATATTCAAATTCCATTTTGATTTTAATTTCGATTTCAATCATAAACTAAACATATCAGGAAATATAGCAATTTCGATTTTCATTCTGATTCCGGTTGTGAACCAAATGCATCATAAGCTACTGTTTAGTTCTTATACTTGTTCCTCAGCAA
The DNA here is from genome assembly GCF_009389715.1 of Phoenix dactylifera. Taxonomy (NCBI): domain Eukaryota; kingdom Viridiplantae; phylum Streptophyta; class Magnoliopsida; order Arecales; family Arecaceae; genus Phoenix; species Phoenix dactylifera. The sequence goes on along the minus strand of NW_024068860.1, from coordinate 6,951 downwards.
AAGAAAATGAGCTTTTTCAGTTTCTTTTCGCGTTTCACTATCTATCCACCTATGGGACACAATAACACGGCAATCAAAATAGTAAACTGGAAAAACCCAATTTATAATTGTTCATGACTTCTAGGTAAGTTTTCTTCACTTCATGTCCATAGCAAGAGCGAATAGATCGAGTATGTAGAATTTTGTTCCACGCAAGTACTAAGCAGCCATGGGACTGCCAATTTCAAGTCCTTATTGACAGGTAGGCGTTATAACTTGTCCAGATAAAGCATATATATGGCATCTGGTTACCCAGAATATAATCCTGAATTCTATCAAATAATAATAATAACAATAATAATTCTGTATCTCTGAATGAAAAGCAGCAATTTAAAGGCCTCGTTCTCATCGTTTGTACACTCTAACAAGTCCATCTTGTCTTAACTTTTGACACTTAAGCGAGGCTGCCTGTTGAAATGGAGGTTAGATCAGAGAAAAATTGCCCCATGGTAGGTAACATGGCACAAACATGACATGCCCCGTTGATCATGGGAAAGGTCAAACACTATGGAACACCTATCCCCGTTTAGAACATTATTTGCCCAAGGTCTATGCCCATCATTAGCAGATTCCAAAGCCAAAAAATTTTAAGTTGAGAGTAAGCCTCCACCATGGCGGATGCCATTGCACCTAGACAACGTAAGAAACTTTAAAAAACTTTTCTAAGCTTTGGATGTCATTTCTTCAAACATCCTTTTGATTTCCATGCATGCATCATCATTATAGCTTTCCACATCCAACTATGGCCCCATAACCACATGAAATTCTGACATCTCAAACAAAAAAGGGTCGATACATGAAGTTCAGCCGCCTACTTCGGTGGTGGGCGGTGGCTGCAAATCAAGGATTTTTGGGAAGAAATATCCAAGTGGCATTTTCAACATCCTGTTCTTTCTACCTACTTCTGAAGACTTCGAGAGTTCAGACATATCTGAGGACTAACTCATAGCTCAAAGATCCAACCCCAGTGGTCGCTCTCACAACACTATTCCTCTCCTTCAACCCCCTTAAAAGCTAGTTCATGTCCACATATTCTGGGATACCCATGGTGATGCCGTCGAGTTTCTCAGAGTACGTGGCAGCGATTGAGAGGAAGCCTGTATCGTTGTTGCAGCTTGATGAGGACTTGTGAGGAAAAGGATGGCTATACTCCCACTTTCTCTCTTTTTCTTTTCCTTCTTCATTGCCTTAGGAATAATGAAGGGAGAAAGGAAGAGGAAAAGTTGAAGGGGTGAACTTGCTACTCATGAAAACTTCCAAATAATTAAACTATCGAACTTGTTATAGCCTGGTGCAAAAACATACACTTGTTTAAATAAGAACATATCGATCTTTTGTATAGAAAGAGATCAACATTGTCATGTATAGCTTTTCTGTTGCAAGAAGGAAAGACGAAAGCTAACAACACAGAGAGAGACGTTCAGGTGTTGTTTGTTACTTGGAATTCTCCCTTGTTTATTAAGAATGAAGTGCATCCATGCAAACTCAAGTAGTTTATTTTTCAAATGGAGTTGTTCTTATTGCTGCTACGTAGCTTTGAACGTTCAGATAGGGATTGTGGCCTGCTTTGGAGGTTGCTTTGGCGGCTGCCCTTTGTAGTGTGCAGCTTGCACACGAAAACGGTTTCTGTCACCGCAAAATCTGATTGAGACGGAGAGAAGTGTTTACTTCTTTCTCCTTGTCTCCAACTTTTTCCTTGAGAAATGATATGTGTTATTGAAATTAAAAGAGCTCGAGTTTTCTGCAATCTTTGTTAGGACCGTACGGATGTATATTTAGTTTTATATCAACTATATATTAAATAGATCTTAAGTACTTATATAGAGCTAAAAAATTTAAATAATAATTTTTGGCGAAACTTTTTGAGTAAAAAGATGCTAAATTGTTATAAAATGGTATCAGAGTAAATTCTATTTGAATGGATTTGCACTTTTAGCTTATCGAGGATGCTAGGGTTTAAATGGAAAGAATATATAAGAATCAGTGTAGACATATATTTAGTCCATAACCTTGGCTTTTAATTGAAAGAGAAAAATGCTATGATGTTTGCTCACAATAAAAAGGGAATAAATTGCAAAACCTTTTTGAAGTTTTACATTTATTACATTTGCACCTAATAGTTTGTAAGACCTACACTTATACTTGGTTAAATTAACGACATTAGTAAAACTATTTACCTTATGTACAAAGTTAAAATTGCTCTTAAATGGAGAGGAGGATACACATATTTCTTATATTATTGGGTGGTTGTTATGTCACTTAAGGTTATGTTGGTTATTTGAAATGTTTTCTGATATAGCACTTGGGTCCAGTTTAAGGTTAACACTTTGACTAATCTTTTATTAAGTTATGGGTTAAAGTGTTGAATAAAAATAAACCTAAGGAGAGTAAGTATAGATTTTTCAAATTATTGAATGCAAGTATAATTTATTTTTAATTTTAGAGGGTTTTTTTGTAACTTTGTGAAAGCAACCATAGAAACTCCTTGTTTGGGAAGATGGTCCATAGATGTCGGGTATGTGCTATTCCTTTCTGAAAACGAGAGTTTTGAGAATAGTTAGGAGATTTGGTCCAAGCATAGTATTTTCCATTACAAATTATATATAATTTGGATACATCAAAAGTTTTTCTTGGTTGGGAGTTGGGACTGGGGGACTGATGTTAACTATTAGCAGCCATCCAACTTAGTCAAAGATAAATAGTTTTGGGGGAAAACAGGAGGCATGCGAGTGCTAAACATTAACTCTCCTGTATCTTTTGTAACCTGCCAAATATTCCCAGCTGAATATCTTTTTTGATACATTTTCTTCTGGTTAACTATATTTAACCTTCAACGGGTGCATGAGGACTGAAGTAGGATATCAGCAAAGGTCAACTGCAACCATATATAACCACATCCTTGGTTAGATCTTCTATAGTTTTCATTGCAGTAGTTTTGGATTAGAAAACTAAAATAGAAATTCTCTTGTTCTAACTAGTGTCTAATTAATTAATCTGTCTTCATGCAGGTCCTTGCATTTTTCAGAGGACATACTTTTCGCAAAATTGTGATGGGTTGACATCCATGTAAATTTACCAAAATTTAGTTAATTTAGAATTAGATCGCGACCATGACTATAACGAGCATGCTCTACCTCAAATTGCCAATACATGCAATTTTCCTTTTACAGTAAACATACGTCGGAGATTTGTCTATATCAATTTTTGCATCTAGTCTACCATGGAATCCTCTCGCAAGTTCTATTTAGATTGGCGTCGACAATTCTCATGATGTTTGTATTTGGTGGAGATCGATGAAGAAGATTCGACCCAAGTCCAACTCTACGAACACCCTTATTCCTCTAGATAGGCTGGAATAGTGGGTATAATTCCACTAGATGCTGGCACAAATGATCCTAGCCATGTAGGTCAAAAAGATTAACAAGTTGTGTTTAGAAAACATGGAATAGTTTTGGTCAAAGACGCATCAGCTTGGAATAAATGTGCTACTATTAGAAAAAGGCGAGTAGTAGTGGATGGGTCGTATGACCCGGAAACACGGACTTCCTTTTTGACGGAATTTACCCACCAACCTCCCCTCCGGTTTCAAACGTCACCAAGCTTCTCTAAGCCCATGGTGGCGTTTGGGTTCAGGAAGAAAAAAATTTGGCTTCAGCTTTTTTTTTGGACGCGTGTCAGAAGCTGAGATGGTCCCTTGGGAGCTTCCTTGTGCAACTATGTTTGGCTTTTCACCTGCCGGTTCCCTTTGAGGAGTACACCAATGAGAGATAGAGGGGGGGGAGAGAGATAGAGATGCCCCTTCTAGAAAGCAAAGACTAGATGAGTTGTTCCTTTTGGTTTAACTATAGTTTTCTTATTGTGATTTTACTTTTTAATTGTCCACTTTTTCTATCATGGCCACCAAATTGTTGTCTCGCTAATGAGAACAAAAAAAAGAGTTCTTAAAATATTTTGGTATTTTAACTACGAAAGCAAACTTTAGCGGTTAGAATTAGCATAACATTGATATGAATTGGCATGTCGAGTCTTCGGCTAGGTAATGTTGGTAAAAAGATGCTTGTTTGATAAAGATGGATAAAGCTTACATTGCTGAGAAGGATTGGGCTAACCTTCAATAAACAAATATTATAATTTAATAATTAAGGAGTAGTTATAGATGTGTTTTTGTCATGCAAGTCAGCTATCCTTCTCATTGTTATAGGCTTCTTTTCGGTTTCTTTTTTAATTAGCAAGCTTGATCGGGTACTGTTTTGATCTTAGAATTAGCATAACAATGATATGAATTGGCATGTCGAGTCTCCGACTTGCTAATGTTGGTAAAAGATGCTTGTTTGATAATGATGGATAAAGCTTATGTTGCTGAGAAGGATTGGGCTAACATTCAATAAAAAATATTATAATTCAATAATTAAGGAGTAGTTATAGATGTGTTTCTGTCATGCAAGTTAGCTATCCTTCTCATTGTTATAGACTTCTTTTTTTTTTTTTTTTTTTTTAAATTAGCAAGCTTGATAATAAGCCATAATAGATTGATTGGGCTACTGTTTTGATCTTAAAATTTCTTTTCTAATTGATTGTCTCTAATTTGATGCTGCAAAACTTACTAAGGCCAACTATTTTGGCATTTTTTATCCTTTAAACAGACATCATATGAAATAGTATATGGCTAGGAATTTGTGATCCAATAATGTAGCAACAATGCTGAATTAAGAAGTAGCCAAAGTGATTTAATTTGTTTGTGCTAGTCCAAGTGCTACATCAAATTAGATCAATCACTTCTAGCTACTACTTTTGCAATCATGAGCAATCAATGCATCTTTTTCTTGTTTTAACACTTCCATTTTTGTAGGCTAGACCCTAGAATTAAACTCTATTTCAATATTACATTATTATAATTATCAAAATATGAGATGATGCATCAGTTGCGTAATGTTCAAGCTAGATTAAAAGTTATCACTATGTAATCTACTAATTTTGACCAATAAATCAACGAACATTCTAGGCTATTAGAAGGCGCACCATAGCATCAACTATAATTCATTCATTACTACTTTCTCTTAATATGGCATCATTCTACCACTAGGGTTTGAAAATTGGATCCCTTCCAAGTAGAGAGACAAGTCAATCGGTTAAGGTTGGTTGGCACTTTGTATAATTTCTTCACTTTAAAATTCAATCTCTAAATTAAGAAAACCAAATAATTACCACTAACCATTAGGATCTTAGTCTACGAAGGACAAAGAATTTTGAGACTTTAGATTATTCTTCGAAAGATTGTATTTCTTCGCTTATTTATTTTCCATTACTACGAGACAATGACCCAGTACTTGAACATGGAACACATTTCAACCCCATTCACTTTCTCTTCGTTTTCTTGCCTCCCACTCCCGAATAGTAAAAAGGAGGGATGGCAAGAAACTCCCCCAGTAATGCCACAAGGGAACACAGAAATATACTTCAAACTTCCATCAACTCATATTTTATTCTACCCTCGGCCGACTTTTCTTTGTCATGGTGCTTGCCTTCCCGTCCTTCTTTATGTCTTCATTTTGGAAGTACTTGGATTTTGAAACGTGCGTTGAGGTCTTTGTGTTTGACCCGAAGCCCGTACTCGCGGAACTCCATCTCCCAAACTCCACCGTCACTTTCATCCTCATTTCGTGGCAAAGAGAGACTTTGGGGTGGCCTCTAATTATTCCGGTCCAAATAAATTATATTTATACATTAACCCTATCCTTTATAAGTATCTAACATCTATATGATATATAGCTGATGTAGGATTAAACATACATCTATATGGATTCTCAGATCTTACATACTTTTTCAGTTTAAACCAAGAGATATTCATTAGATTAAGTATTGAAATTTATTTAAATCTGATCACAAATATAACAATTAATTCGTAGTCAATTCAAATAGATTTGTAATATAGTATTTCCTAACACATATAGGGCTCGTTTGGTTCGCGGAAATCATTTTTTCTTTTAGGAATATGATTCTTGAGAAGCAGATTCCTGAGAAGAGGATGCGTGGGAAAGTACTTTTGGTATGTTTGGTTGATAATGAGAAAGTGACAGATTTACAGAGTGCTTATGTTTAGTTGACCATCCACTTTCCTGAGAAAGTTATGTATAATTTCTATTATATACTTAATAAAAATTAGGTCTTTAATGTCTCTTTAATGATGAAGGGCTTTTTTGAGAAAAAATAAAAATGGAGTGATTTCCAGCTCATGGAAAAGTAACTTTCCCATGTTTCTCATGAGAAAGATTTTTTCATGAAACATGGAAATCATATTCCCATGAAATACAACTTTCCGGTCTCTCTTCTTTGAAAACTCCAACCAAACAAGAGGCATCTCATTATTTTTCCGTTGACCATACTTTCCCCTCTTCTTTTCCCGTGAATCAAATGTGCCGATAAGCTATAGGCTAGGTCCACTTTGAAACATTTTGTAATAACTGATGTCCACACCCAAAAAGATCAGCCAAAAAGGTGTTATTTTAATTTTTTGATCCTGTAAAAATATCCACGATCTGCACACTGTGGATGCAACAACCCAAAACCTCACCCAAAATGGCTAGCCGGAAGGTATTATTTGGGTTCCTTGATCCTGTATAAGTACCCAAGATCTACCCAGCGAATAACCGATGTGGGACTAAACACACGCCTGCACGGGTCCTCACATACTCCCTCCGTTCAAGCCCTGACGTCCTCGTCAGGCTAATGGTTCAAATCCATTCAAATCTAATCACAAACACCACGATCGGTGATGAGAGCACAAAAGTGCGACCCACATGTCACCTAAATTAGTATTATTGCTAACCGATAATGATAAATTCACTGGATTAATATTATATTTGGGTTTCGCACATATTTTCATAAATTAGAAATAAAATGCACATTGAGTTC
>NW_024068859.1:0-91038 GCF_009389715.1 Phoenix dactylifera | reverse complement strand
AAGTTTTCGCTCTTTAAGATTAACACATCTTGAAATATTCGATGCATACCCATCTGGAACTTTCATCTTTTTTAAAACTATTAGAAAAAGATCTTTCTCTGGAGTAGACATTGTGTAACATGCAGGAGGTATAAAATATTTATCATTGGGTTGTTCTTTCGGATGAAGCTCTTGTCTTATGCCCATGTCTTTCAAATCAAGACGCGCCTGCAAGTTGTCTTTAGTGTTTCCTTCAAGATTTAACATTGTTCCAATCAAGTTATCACAAACATTCTTTTCTATATGCATGACATCAAGATTATGTCGAAGAAGATTATACTCCCAATAAGATAATTAAAAAAAAATGCTCCTTTTTTTTCATAACTGCTTCTGTGTAGATACCGAGTTTGTGCCATCGTCATTTTCCTGTCCATAAATGCTGTCATCATTCTTGAAGTTGCAGCGTCCTCAAAAACTAGTGTCATTGAGCTGCCAACATCCCCCCTTCCCCGTTCTTTGAACTGTTGAATGCCTTACCAGGTATATAGTTAGTACCATGAGTTTGTTTAAGAACTTCAGTTTCAGTTGGTGGAATAGGTGCAAATCGCAACTCTATGGTACCTCAAACTGATTATTCTGATGTCGAAATGGATGATTTGCTTCTAACCATCTTCGATGACCCATATAACATAATTTTTCTCTATGTTTTAACCAATATGAATGAGTTAAATCTCTACAAGAAGGGCATGCAATACGCCTCTTAGTGCTCCAACCGGATATATTAGCATATGCAGAAAAATCATTGATTGTCCAGATAACAGCTGCACGCAATTTGAATGTTCGGCCAGTGAAAGCATCAAATGCATCAACACCCTGCCATAACTTTTTCAATTCATCTATTAAAGGCCGCAGAAAAATATCTATATCATTACCTGAGCTCTTATCACCGGGAATAACCATTGACAGAATAAGTGAAGACTGTTTCATACACATCCATGGTGGCAAATTATATGGAACCAAAATAATTGGCCAAGTGCTATATGTAGAACTCATCGTTCGAAATGGATTAAATCCATCAGTTGCCAAACCCAGCCTTACACTGCGAACATCAGAAGCAAATTTGTGATGCCTATCATCAAATGTTTTCCATGCTAAACTATCCGCTGGATGTCTTAACATTCCATCCCTTGTACGTCCTTCATCATGCCATCTCATTAAGGAAGCCGTCTTTGATGATGCATATATCATTTTCAATCTAGGTATGAGAGGAAAATACCTCAAAACTTTAGCCGGAATTTTTTTAGACTGTGCAGCATCCACTTCATTCGACAAATCATGCTCGTCTTCATTTTGTTTTTTCCATCGTGAAGACCCACATGTTCGGCATGAATCTTCTTTATTATTATCACCACGATATAAAATACAGTCATTTGGAGAACTGTGTATCTTCTCATATCCAAGATTCAAGTCTTTTACAAGTTTTTTGACTTCATAAGAAGTTGACGGCAAAATAACACCTTTTGGAAATGCATCTTTTAATAATTGAAGGAGCATAGTAAAAGACTTCCCAGACCATCCATTCAAATATTTCAAATGGAATAAATGCACGATAAAAGAAATCTTGGTAAAATTTTTACAATCCGGATATAGTTCTTTATCACAATCTTTCAGCAAGTTATGATACCGAGTTGTGTTATCTTCAGAGTCTATAGGTTCCTCAACATGTATAGATTCAGTAACAGTATGCTCATCACCTATTGGAGCTCCTTCTTGCTCTCCACTAAAATCTGTTAAATTTCTAATATTATGTTCAAGAGCATCTCTGAGTAAGCCCCTCATATCATCTTCTACAACAGGATTTCTGTCTGTGTTACTAGATCCAATACTAGCAGTGTGTTCTATAATTAAGGATTGGTTAGATGAAGACGACAATTTAGACTCTCCATGAAATATCCATTCTGTATAACCCTTCAGAAAACCATTCTATACCAAATGTTCTTCAACAATTTGTGGAGCGATAGCATAACAATTTACACATTTTTGACATGGACAAAAAATATTCCCATTCATTTCAGATTTCTCAAAAGTAAATTTAACGAAATTCTGAACTCCATTCAAATATTCGGCACTGGATCTCGACTTATTTATCCAACTTTTGTCCATTCTATTAAAATACTGATTGAACTGCAAGTAATATAAAAAAATAATAAACGTAATTAGGGTATGAATCACCAATACGAACTCATGGTACAAAAAGATCTTGGCGAATTTTATTAATACAAAATATAAGATTCCGAGAAGCATATGTTGTTCAGTAATTTGATCCAAATCGGTTGAACCCCAAGCTAGATCATGAAAGATGATCAGGCAAAATTCTGGATCCAAACAATGCAAAAAGCTGTGTTGTCTCATAACACCACCAAACATTCATAAGCTATCAAAGCCCTATAAGAGACACAAGACGTAGCCCATTGATTCAGCTAAGGCCAACCCCATGCAGCCCAACATTCTAGGACCATCTGATCACATCAGCAGCCATAGGGTTGCAGGGTTACTTTAAGGCTAATACCCTCAAAACCCTGGAAAGCTCCCAGTTCCCAATGCAAAAAGGAAGGTGTTGCCCAAGAAGACAACCCAAGAGGGGGGGTGAATTGGATTTAGATTAATTCTCGACCAATTAAAAACTATGATTAGTAATTAACTAAATCTATTACAAACAAATTAGTTAAGTTACTAGATGAAGTGAATGAACAGAGAGAGAGAGGACAGCAGCCAATACAAACACAAACCAGTTTATAGTGGTTCGGAGCTAACCCTTGCTCCTACGTCCACTTCCCAAGCTTCACTTGGGAGTTCACTATAATTTCTTGGATTACAGCCGGTTGTTTTACAAGTTCACAACCCAACTTGTTGTTTTCGCGAGATCATAACGAACTCGGTCGGTTATCACAGGCTCACCAACTAGAACCACCCGATTATTTTTCCGGGATCACAATCGAACCCTTACACCGTTGGTTTTAACTTCGGCTCACCAACAAACCTTACAACCCTTGATTCAATCCCCTGATTGAATCAAGTAAGAAAATAGTTTGGAAAAAGATACAAAGAAAGCTTCTTAATAAGCAAATATGAATCAATATGAATAGAGTAGAGTTAGAATCCCTCAAACAGATTTCAGAAGAGGAAGAGAAGGGCTTCTCGAACTCTGAGTCTCCTTTTTGAGTGCACCGAAGATTTGATGTCAGAAGAAGAGCCTTGAATGCGAAGGAAAGACTTCTAGGAATGTATTGAATGCGTTTCTTCCTTCTTTTGCTTGTCTTTTCTCTCAATAGACTCTTGGTAATTGAAAAATACTTAATGCACAGATGGAGTAACTCTCTTGATGTCTACTACTGTTCACTCTGGCTATTTAAACAGTCCTCCTTGAAAAATAGCCGTTAGACACTGATTTGTGGCCATTCTGCACAGTCTGCACTTTCTGACAATGTATCCGTTGGGGTCGGAGTTGACTCGCTCGATCTAGAGTCGACTCGGCTGTTGCTGGAGTCGACTCATGCTTTACTGGAGACGACTCGCCCACTGTTCAGGATTTGAATTAAAGTGTTTTCCCGTCCTGAAGTCGACTCGGACCAAACCTGGATTCGACTCGCCAATATTCAGGGATGACTCGGCACTTTTGGAGACGGCTCGTTCTCAGGATTCCGGAGATCTATTTTTCTGCATTTCTCTCTCGAGTCGATTTGGATCATTTTGGAGTCGACTCGGTTCTCAGAGCCCGAAAACTAATCTCTTGTCTTTCGAGTTGAACTGCCTCGGAGTTGACTCGCACTCTGTTGGGGTCGACTCGGTTGACTTGGGGTTGACTCTCGTATTCTCGGAGTCGACTCGTTCACAGAGTCACTTTGTTTGGTTTTCTGCCTTTCAGTCTACTTTCCTCTGAGAGTCGGCTCTTGCATATTTAGGAGTCGACTCGCCAAACGTTGGAGTCGACTCGAATCATTCTGGAGTCGACTCGGTAATAGGGTCTAGAAAACACTTCTCTATCTTTCTGTCTGTTACTCCTTGGAGTCGACTCGGAACCGTCGAGAGTCGACTCGGCAAGCATCGGAGTCGGCTCGAAATCATCGGAGTCGACTCGATAATAGGGTCTGAAATTTATCTTTCTGTCCTTCTATCTGTTCTCAGTTGGAGTTGACTCGTAGTGTACCGGAGTCGACTCGAGCTTGTGCCAGAACCTCTGAAACACTTAGAGTCGACTCGCAATCTTCCGGAGTCGACTCGAGCTTCAGACTTTGGCTTAATTGTGTTCAACACTTAGCCAAATGACTTTGAACAAAAGCTCGATGCTCTTAAAGATAAATTCACATATATTTACCTGAAACACTAGATTGAATTCATTAGTACAACATGAAATATACTCAAATGCTTTGAGCTCATCAAAATCAAATAGGGGTATAACCAATCACTCCACAATCTCTTCCTTTTTGATGATGACAAAATATTGAGTATTTGTAAAGTGAATTGCTCAACCAAAAGGTGATTTATAGTAAAGTTTTGAAATGAATTCAAATGTATAGTCATTTAATTTATCCAAAATTGAAGGGTATGAATCAGTAAATCCTGAAATTAGAGCTCCTCCTTTCATTTGGAATTATATAAGCCTTCATATCATGGAATCAATTGTGTGGCTTATATGCGTTTAATGAATTTTGCTTTTTTAAGATTTCAGATTCTCTCCCTCAATATATGCATTCAATTTTGTTTAGGTTCTCTGAATTTTCTTTTAATATCTTGAAGCTTTTGAGCTTAAATTCTTACTTTCAGAGGAAAAATCTGTCAATTTGTTCTTGAGTATGATTCAACTAATCTCCGAATATCTCTTGAATAGATTATGGAGATTACTTCTTGAGGAGCCCCAACAGAGAGATAATGAGCCTCGAGGTATCGAATCCACTAAGAACAAATTACTTTTTCCTTTAAGGATTTTCTTTTTAGTGATTTTCTTTACATTTCAATTCATCATATTTTCTCCTCCTTTTTGTCATCATAGCAAAAAGGCACAAAACACAGAAAAGTATAAGAACTCAAATTGCACAGTTTTAAAAGAAAATTTCTACTCATTGTATTAAAGTCAAATTTGAGTACAAGTATGATTACATAATAGAAAAAGTCCTCAAGGGACTGTACATCATAAAAAAACACTAGGGTTTCTTTGTAGTGGAGGATGTGACTCCCGTACTCAGTCTAGTATGTTTGATGACCAAGCTTATCCCCTCAGAGACGTTTCCTAGTTGTTCGATATCTCCGAGGTGGCTCTAGACTGTATCGAAGTGAGCTGGGTCACACTTTCTTGGAGGGTGTCAGATTTGGAGATCAAGGCATTTGCTAGCCTTTCTGCACCCTGACTCTGGCTACCTAGCTCGTTTCTGATGCTACTCGCATCTTCCTCGTGTCATCCTTTACGTCGCTAAGATTCCAGTATTGAGCTTGGACTAGGCTCCTTATGTTGTAGATTTCCTCCTTCAGGTCTGCTACCATCTTGGACACGACTGCTAAGGAGGGAACGACATCAGAGGAGGGAGCACTCAGTGGACCTCGGAGCTCTCTCAATAAATCATCTCTCAGCTCCCTCACAATCTCCTGTCTCATCTCCCGGAGCTGCTTAGTGCTGATCCGGACTTCTAAAGGTTGCTGAGGTGGTGGAGCTGTAGATGGTCCCGCTGAAGTAGATGGAATGAAGGACCAGAAGTGAAAGGAAAAGTGGGAGGAGCTGAGCAGTGGCCCTGATCATGGTCAGAGCTAGGTGAATGGTGAGTAGTGGGGTCGGAAGGTGTGCATGAAGATGTTTTCCTAATCCAAACATCCTCTACTTTATGGAACTCCATTCTGTGGAGAGTCCCCACACCCATATGATCAGTATTTCGAAGTGAACGAGAGGGTTCTCCCTCAGGGATAGGGACCTCTAATTCCCTAAAGAAGAGTATGAATAGCATGCCATAAGGGAGACTCAACCTAGGTTTATCTAGGGGTTCACAGATATATTTGTAGATGAGTTTGGGAAAGTTGATGGGAGTGTCTTGGAGAATGTGGAACATCAATGCTAGGTCTCTCTTAGAGATGAAGTCAAACCTACCAGTTTTGAAAAAGAGAGTCCTAGAAATGATTGATAGTCAATTTAAAAGACCACGTAATAGCACGTATCTGGTAGGATAGTGATTACGGGTATCGATCCACAGGGATTGAGGTACAGTTGTTTTTCTTTAAAAATATTTAAAAGGAAGAGTTTGTGAAGAAAATTAAACTAAGCAAGTTAATAAAAGAAAATGCGATTAAAAGGATATCAGTTGGAGGAAACCTATGGCAAGGAATTCACCACTAACATCGGAACAAGGGTTATGTGTATTTTAATTTATTCTTGGATTAACATGCAGATTGGGTACAAGCCTAATAAGCATTTAAATAGAAATTCACAAAAGTAATTTGGAAATAATCCATCTTCAGTTGGCATGAAATGTCTATCCTAAACTAATGTGGCAGGACACCGTATCTTTCCTAAGTATGGACTATCTTATATTTACTTAGTGATCATGAAAAACTGTTGTATAAACGTTATACTTAAAATCATAGAAATTAAATATGAGATAAAATAAAATATTTATTAGGATCAAAATAAAGTTTATACAACTCCAAGAATAAAAATAAAACAAATACAAAACCCATGGCCCTTTGTTAGAGCTGCATCCAGCCCTAGAGAAGAGTTTAGGCTTCCATGAAGTGGTGGACGGCAGTAGCAGCACAGCAGCGGGCTCCCTCCATCTCTTCGACGTCTCCTTCCGGTGTAGCTTCTACTGAAAACGGCTCCCTCTCAGCGCTTCTGGAAAATCATTCCCAGAATACCCAAAAATAATCTCTCTCTTGACTTCATGGGATTCGGCTCACTCCAAGCTTGATGGGGGAAGAAGAATGGAACGGAAGAGAAGAATGAATCCCAGAGAAGAGAACTCCCTTCCTTTTATAGCTTCCCTATCCTCTGTTAGCATCCGGAGGATAAGCTTCCCGAGTGAAAAGATGAGGATGGAGGAACGGCTTCTGTTCCATGGCAGCGGGCGACGCATAGAAGATTTGATTCGAGCGTTGGGAAGAGGCAGATGGTTGGGAAGCTTGATCCGCGGACTGTTGCAGTTCTGATCCGTTGAAGCAAGGGATAAGGGTGGTAGGTGGGTAGCTGGGAGCGGAAGAACTGAGATAAGGTTTAGATACTAATCTAGACTTGGTTCTAGATGGCTTGGGAACAGATGAGTCTTGATTCAGTGGGAACAGGGGATTCAGAAGATGCTGCCGTTGGCTTGGTTCGGGAGGAATCAGACGTTGGCATGCATCGCTGATGGTTGATCCGTGGGATAAGGAGGATCTCAAAACAGGGGAGCTGGATGCAGAGGAATTCGGACGCGAGATGAACTCAGGACGTTGGGAAAGCTGGACTCTATTTTGTGGGAAGTTTGGATGTGAGCGTGGGAAGGATGAGGATGAAGGGGAGGAGGATCTGCACGTGGGAGGATGAGGATGGGTTGGTTGAAGACGCTAGATTTGGTGAAGGTTGGATTTGAAATGGGATACGACTGGGAAGATGTCGTGGAAGGAACATGGAGAGCATGGGATGCTGGGATTCGTTCATGACCGGGAAGAGATCTTGACGTTGGAAAAATCTCCGGTTGGCTGGAACACATGGATGAAGGGAGTTTGGATTTGGTTCATGGCTGATTTGTGAGATAAAGGTGAACTCGGAACAGGGGAACTGGGAGCTGATCCTTCCATCGCGGATGGGAGTAGGGGAGTTTGGATTCGGCTGATGGCTGGTGGACACCTCGTAGACGGCTGGAAATGGAGCTAATCCGAGCTGACCATGAGATACTTGGACGCAGAGGGAAATGATCACACAGAGGATCATGTGGGACGCTGGGTTCTTGCAAATGGAAGGAAGAAAATGGATTGAAGGAGCTGGGATTTGAGTTTACCCGTGGATCATGTGGTTCCATTCCGAAACAGGGGAGAAAATGACGTGGAAGGAGCCTTTGGATGCGGAAGGGAAGAAATCCGGAAGAAAAGCTCTTCCGTGGTGCTTGGGGAGGAAGATTGGAATTAATCCAGGTTGAATGAAGGGTTAATCAGTTGGAATGAGGGAGTTGTTCGGTTTGAAGTTTTGAATTTGATTCAGCTGGAAAGAGCCAACGGCTCTGTTCAATGATGAAAATTATAATAAGTGCTAAGGATAAAATATTTAATCATGCAAATGTTAACACCTATTATTTATCATTATTTTGTTAGCATTAGGCTAAGTTAATTTATACTTAGATCGTACTTTTGTGCTCTCATCACACCCCCCAACTAGCTTATTGCCAGTCTCTAGCAATTAACGAGCAGATAATAAAATGAGAGTGCAAAAGGTGTTGGTTGATCCTTTGATGTTTTATTAGAACTAATTGCATAAAATTAAGATAAGCACTCACTTTCGTAGGAATCACGATTGCACTTAGCACGTGCAACAAGCCGTTAAACTCCTAGGTTACCCTAGTGGACGAGTGTTGTCTCGTGAGGATTTTCAGGGATGCTACCCACAAACATCATGAATGATATGTGTTGCCCAGAGATGGTCACCCAAGAGGGGGGTGAATTGGGTGTTTTAAAACTTTTTGACTAATTAAAACAAAACACACAAGTATATGTGCAAAGGTAAAACTTAAAGTAGCAATCACAGTCAAACGCAAACACACAAAGATTTATAGTGGTTCGGAGCTTCCACTGCTCCTACATCCACTTCCCAAACACCTTTGGGAATTTCTACTATAATCAGCGATTACAGTACGGTAGTTTTGCGAGTTCACTACCCAACTCGTTGTTTTACCCCGGGCTAACAACGAACCCTACAATCTCCCAATTTAACCTAGGCTTGGGATGCCTATCCCTTGTTCCAAGTCCCTTGACTGGAACAAGCACAATAAACAAAGGTTTTACGAAGATTTAAAAGCTCTTAATGAAGCGAATATAACAATGAGAAATAATAAAACCCGGAAGAACCCTTTTAGCCGTTGGAAGCATGGGTAATGGTGGTTCTTCCGATGTGGATCGCGTTGGCTTGAATGTGAGCTTTGAATGCCGAGTGGGAAGTGAGTAGTTGAGCACGAAATCAGATGGGAAAGCTTGAATGCACTCGATTTCTCCTCTTGAAAGCTCTAACTCCCTTGAACCTCTTTTTCTTTCTTCTCTCTTGAATGATCTTGTGTTGGGTTGGTGAGAAGTTGTTGGAAGGCATTTAAAAGCTCCCTTTATAGCCCAAAAGGCAATAGATCCGTTAGACACAAAAATATGACTGTTTGAAATTCAAATTTACCTGAAAAAGTGTGTCAGTCGCGTTCCAGGCGCTCCGGAGACGTCTCCGCTTCGACGCGAGACGTCTCGGCTGTATAAAATTTCTCTTGACGTTGTTTGGAGTCGACTCAGCACTTTTACAGGGACATCTCTGAAGAAGAACGACTTGAATGCTTGTTCTTCTGTTTTTCTGAGAGACTCGGCTCGGCACTTTACGGGGACGTCTCGGGATGTTTGCGCTTTTTCTATGGGGACGACTCCGCGACTTCGGGGACGACTCCGTAGTTGTATCACTATAAAACATGTCCTCTGGAATCCCCTGAGAGAGTCGACTCCGCACTCTCTGGGGACGTCTCGGGAAGTCCGCTTTTTACTCGTGGGGACGACTCCGCGTCCTTCGGAGACGACTCGCGCGCATTCCCTTGAAATCGGCCTTTCTGCCGCCTCTGAGAGAGTCGACTCCGCAAAGTCAGGAGTCGACTCCGACCCTGCGAGACGCCTCGCCAGGTGCCGGGGACGTCTCCAGACGTGCCAATTCTTCCTGTTCGTGCTAGAGACGTCTCTGAGATAACCCGGAGACGTCTCGGCTGTCCCTGATCTATTTTCTTCAACTCAAAAATTCTTCAATAAATCCATGAAAAAATATGGGAACTTGCCTAGACATTTCTTAACAATATTCTTAATAAAACACCTGAATTCCTCAAATAAATTGTTAAGATAAGTGGAATTATACTCTAGTGTTTTGTATTCATCAAAATCCATTAGGAGGTCAACAATCTCCCCCTTTTTGATGATGACAAAACACTGAGTATATGCAAAATTCGAAATTTAAACATATACACAGTATTTGATCAGATGTACAAGTATTGTGCTTTGGTTAGAGCTAGATATAGCGTGCATAATTCAAAATAGTCAACTTTCAGTTCTATCCTTATGCATAAGTATTGATCTTAGTAGCTCTTGAGCAATTTTAGTATATCAACTGAGTTTGAATCAAGTTAAGATGTAAGTTGATGAAATATTGATGCTGAAGACAATTGAAAGCTAAGCATTTTTTGACTCCCCCTTTCTTTTCCAGAAGGGCAATTATCTTAAAGCCAATATTCTTCAATTTTATTTTTTCTAATTCAACTTTTAAGTATGAGTGTAAATTTTGCATTCCATATATTTGTTCTATTTTCTATTCCATATACTCCATATATTGGTTCTACTCCATACACTCCATATATTGGTTCTACTCCATACACTCCATATATTGGTTCTACTCCCCCTTTTTGTCATCAACAATGAAGGGGACAAATTTTCCTTAGGTACCTAAAATACAATTCCTAGTAGAATTCAGCATATTATCATGAATCACTCAAGGATATTCAAGTTATGCTCCCTCTGTCCAAGTTATTTTTATTAATGAATTCAGCATACATTTCACTCCCCCTTTGTTTTGGAATTCATTTCAGACCTTTTTAAAAGTAGTTATCACAAGTTGTGCTCCCCCTGTTTCATATTCGTTGATAAGTTGTGTCAAATTTGAACACTTAAGGTATGTTATGAGATTTTTTTGTGGCACATCACAGAATTACATACACAAAGTTTGATTCCTCAAAATTAGAAACATACACAAGGTTTCAAAAGGAATTGTATGACATTCATATATCATTGCAATCATTTGAAGTCATTACAAGGTTAGAAAGGAAATCATTACAAGTATTGATTCCTAATACAAAAGAGGTTTCAAAATGAGCCTAGGATTTTACAAAAAAAAGTGAACCTTAGATGTTTACAAAATGTCCTTCAACGGCGACGTTGCTCAATAGCCCTAGCCGCAGCCTCTATAAATGCATTTATAGAATCCAGTAGAGTTCTAAACTGATCTCCCTGAGATTGATGAAAGGCTGCCACTAATGCTTCGAACTCAAGACTTGCCCTTTCAATTTTTCCTCTAAGTTGGGCAGCCACGGTGCCCACATTGCCTCCAGGGCTCGTCAACTCTTGAAGACCATCTGATATGATCTTCAATTTCTCCTGTAGCTCAATTGATCTTATAGTTTCGATGGTACCCACATGAACCAATTCTGATGCTGTAGCTTCTACCTGAGCTTTGATTTCCTTCAATTCTTGTAGGAGAGCTTCATGTGAGGTACGGATAGGGGCCAGCTCAGTAGAGACTATGGATCTCATCTCTTCCCTCATCTGCTGGCATATCACAGATGCTAGGGTGTGCATCTGCTCATCTGATAAAGTGAATGGCCCACTGACTGGAGGAGGAGGAGGTATAGAGGTGGATGGTCCAGCCGAGGTTGAAGGTACATCAGGGAAAGGCCATAGGGCTATGTGGAGGAGAGTGGTGGTCGGGCTCCTGATGTGGGATCTCAGGCTCTAAGGTTTGGAATTTTCTTTTAGGGACCTTAACCCAAGATCCATCTACCTTGTGAAACTCCATTCTACGCATTGTGCTTTCATTGTAGTAGTCGGTGTTTCTTAAAGGTTTTGCTGGCTCATTTTCTGGAATTAGAACTTTGAAATGTTTGAACAGTAAGGTAAAGATCATCCCATATGGTATGCTAAACCTAGAGTACCTATGACATATGGAGATGTAGTTTAACATAAGTCTAGGGAGGTTTAGGGGAATCCCTAGCAAGATATGGTGCATGATAGCTAAATCTCGCTCCGAAACGAAATCGAAGCGACCGGTTTTTGGAAACAAGACCCGGTTAACAATGCTCAAAAACAGTCTCATCTCGGCATTGAGGTCTTGGGAGTTAACTACGTCAAGAGGGCCGCAGTCCTCTCTTCCTAAGAGTAGGTTTAGGGCAATCTCCCTTTGGGGATGTGAGGTCGGAGCCTCACCGTATTTAGGGATTTGTAATACGCTAGATAGAATATCCTCATTGATTTCTATCAATGTCCCTCGGACATATCCGGTGTACCCCGAGTCCCCTAAGGCCATGTTGCTAAATATTTCTCTAACTAGGCCGGGATAGGTTGATGTGTTTAGGGTACTGTTGCTGGAAATTGGACCCGGGGGCCGCCGTGAAGCCGGGGAAGGAGGAGCTCCGCTGCTGCAGGAGGCGGACGGCGGTGCGCCGGCTGGCTGCGTCCTCCGCCGCGGGGGATGTGCAAGTCCTGCAAGGAAAAACCGGTGGCCGGGCTCCCCGGCGCCGGCCCTCCGATGCCTAAGTCAGAGGGGGCAAGTATGTGGAGAGAGCGGGGAAGAGGAAGTGTATGGAGAAAACACAGTATTTTATCAGATCAAGAAGACGAAGGGAATGATGTCATCAATTGTGTCTGTGCTTCCCGGAGAGTTCAGTCCCGGGGGTCTGTTTCCGTTTTTGTTGTTGTCTTCCCTTGGTTCTCCCCAGGTTCCCTTTTATAGGAGGGGATTACGTTACCTGGGAGGTGACCGGGGGATTTGTCCCTGTCCGTAATAATTGGGCACTATTTGGCCCATTTATGGCGTAGTGGAGAACGGGGCCGAATCAAACCGGAACCAGAGAGTTGTCACGGTCGATCGGACCTGTTGGAGTGGTTGAACCGTCGGTCGTGGCGGGCCTGGGGTCTGTGGATGGTAAGTGCATTTATTACCGAATGAACCGGCGGTCAGGTAGAGCCATGCGCTCTGATGGTTCAGTGATCCGGAGATCGTCGTGGGCCGTGTTCATTAAATGCCTGAGTGCATCGGAGACTTGAGGGAGTCTCATGCATTAATGGCAGGTCGTGCCGAATGCCTGCGGAGATCTTATGCCTTGATGGCTTGGAGATAGTGGCAGGTCGTAAGCCGTAGGAGTTGTCAAGCCCCTTGGACTTTAGGCGGAGGTTGAACATTTGGTTAAGGCATCGGCTCGGCAAGGGTGCCGAGCCGAGCTGGTCGCCCAATGGGGCGCCCTGTGGCGGGGCTGCTTTGAGTACTCCTGGTCGGCGCCCTTTAGGCGAGCACCTTCTAGCAGAGCGCCTCGGCGCTGTCTTTGGTCGGCATTTTCTAACCGAGCAGCTTATTTTGGTTGGGCACCTCTCGGCGCGCACTCTGGTCGGCGCCCTCTAGTCGAGCGCCTTCCTGGTCGGCATCCTTTGGCCGAGCAGCTCTCTGGTCGGCGCTCTTTGGCCAGGCGCCTTTCCGGTCGGCACTCTTTGGCCGAGCAGCTCTCGGATCGGCGCTCTTTGGCCAGGCGCCTTTTCGGTCGGCACTGTTTGGCCGAGCGCCTCCGTTATGGCATGACTTGGGGTTTTTTCCCCAACACTACCCCCCGACTTCCGAGTTCCAGTTGGCTTCCAGCTGGAGCGTGGGAAGTAGTTTTAGTTGGGGTATTATGGGTTCCGAAAATTTTAATTCGTTGCGCGTTTTGAGTTATCGAACGCTTCGAGGTGCCTTTAATAGGCGGCGTCTCTTCTTTTCCGAAAAGCCTCATTATTGGGACACCTTTTGCGAAGCGTCCTCGCGTCGTGGGCTCATGATGGGGCCGCACGATCTTCGATTGCGGACGCCTTTCCGCACGATCCGATGGGGCGCTTCGGCGTTCGAAGCGCTAGCCCTAATTAAATGTGTCGTTCTGTCTTTTAGATCGACACGTGTTATCATCTAACCAGGACGCAGCGCTTTCTTCGCTGATCCGGGCCGTTGGGGAGGTCTATATAAACTCTCTCCTGGCCTCCTGTTCTCTCTCTATTGCTTTCTGCTTCCAGCTTCCTATTCTCCCAGTCTTCCTCAGACCGAAGTCCCTTCTCTCCGGCATCTTTCCCAGGTCCCCCTTCTTTTTGATTTCCCTCTCTTACAATGGGTTCTCTGCCTAGTGAAGTAGTGTCCACCATGAGTGTCCTGGAGGTCGAGATGGCCGAAGAGTGGTTTTTCCCTCTTCACGGGTTCCGTTTGGAACCCGCCAGGCGAAGGGATCGGGATAACCGATCCTCCGGTAGGCCGGATCGGAGTGCACTCGGAGTCACTCTGGGCCGGCCTCCGATTTCCTCTCCACAGCTTTGTGAATGAGTTGCTGGCGGTATGCCAGTTGGTTCCGGCGCAACTCACTCCAAACGCTTGGAGGACAGTGATGGGTTTCCTGTCACTGTGTTTACTGTAGGGGATTCCTACCTCTGTCAACGTCTTCCGGCGACTTTTTATTTTTAAGTCGAACTCGGGAGACGGGGAGTGGCTCTACATCGCCCTCCGGGCGGGTCGGCCACTTTTTCATGGTGCCCCCTCATCCATTCATGGTTGGAAGGAGAAATTCTTCTTCCTGGGCTCTGAACGGTCCTGGGGGTTTGACCCCAGGTGGAGGCCGGCCCAGCTTAAATCCATCAACAGGCTCCCCCAGCTTTCTCCGCGTGAGCAGGAGATCTTCGACACCATCCGCAGCCTTGGGGACGGGATTTTGCTGAACGGCCTCATTAGCGAGGACGCCCTGGTGAACGTGGGCCTGAGCTCGGCACGTCCTCAGGGTAAGGATAGTTGCAGCAACTTTTTATTTCCTTATTGTTCTAATGTTTTAATTTTGTTTATCTTTACAGACATCGCAAAAATGGTGACCAAGAGCGAAGTCCTTTACGCCCGCTTCCAGAAGAGGGCAGCCGAGCTCTCGGGGGAGCCTGCGGAGCCGAGAAAGAAGCAGAAGGTCTCGGCAACCTCGACTCCCTCGGCGGCAGTGGTGGCCGAGGCGGGTCCTTCCCGCCCTGCGCATCCCGAGGCGGGGCCTTCTCGCCCCGCTGACTCCGAGGCGGGGCCTTCTCAGCCCGCGCGCCCTGAGGCTAATCGGAGAGAGGGCGCGGGTTCCGGGGGCTCGGGCTCCAGAGCCCCGATGGCGCCCCCATGCCTGGCGCCCTTGACGCAGGTCCCTGGTCGGCAGGACGCTCCAGTTGCCGACCAGGGGAGGAGTTCAGCGGGTCCTGTGCTTGCATGCCCCGCTATAGTCGTGCGGCGGTCAGATCGGCCGCTCATCCGACCCCAGCCCCCTAGCTCCGCGACGGGGAACAGTCAGGGAGCCCCGGGGTCGGCTCTGCCTAGGCCAGCCGATGCTGGCCCTCCGGGCCTATCAGGCGCGGAGGAACGGGTGCCCTATGCACCCACCTGGTTAGTGTTCGAGGGTGACTCAGCCCTCGAAAACCCACAAGTGGCGCGCGAGGTATTTCGGCTCGCGCTGCTCCCGGCCGACCGGGCCATGATGCAGTCCATGAGCTACAACGCTTTCATGGACGTTACCCGCTGCAATACCGTCCGGGTGAGTAAAATTTTCCTCTTACGTGATTTGTAGAGATTTTTTACTCGTGGCGCCTTACGTCTCTCTTTTACAGCATTTGCACGAGACGGAGATGCTGATGCACCTGGTTCAAGAGTACCGGGAGAAAGCCCGGAGGTGCCAGCGCGGCTACGAGGAGGCCCAGAAGAGGTACATGGCCGCCGAGGCGAAGTACCTGGCCTCCGAGGAGAAATACCAGGCCTCTGAGGCCGAACAGCAGGTGCTCCAAGGGAAAGTCGGAGCATCTGATGAAAAGATTCGAGCTCTGACCGCTGAGCTCGATGAAGAGAAGGGCGCGCACGCATTGGCGAGGTCCGAGCTGCGCGCCGCAGAGGCTCGATTGGCTAAAGCCGAACAGGCGTTGGCCTCCCGCGAGCAAGAGGTGGGGGATGCCCGCCTCCGACATTCAGAGCTCGAGCAGGAGCTGAGGGGCCTCGAGCGGAGAGCCGCTTACCACGAGGCCCGGGAGATAGAGGCCCGGGAGAACGCCCAAAACGCAGTGAAGCTCTTCCGCGAGTCGGAGGAGTTTCGCAAGCTCATGGCTGAGGAGGGCGTGAACGGGCTAATCCAAGGCTTCCGGGATTTCCGCAACCAGTTGCGGCGGCTTCTTCCGAATTTTGATGTTAACCTGCTCCAGCCGGGAGCAGGGAGGGCGGAGGCAGAGGCAGAAACTCCGGAGGCGGAGGCGGCCGTAGCTATCCCCGAAGTGACCGAGGTCGCTCCCGAGGCTACTCCTATTGCTGCCGAGGCCATCGAAGAGGTCCCGGCAGCCGAGCCAACCACTTCTGGTACTGCCGAGGCCGAGGTGGTCGAGCTCGAGCCTTTAATGTAATTTTGTTATTTCTTGTAAAGTCGGGATGGCCTCCCATACTTGTAAGGGCCAAATCCGGATTTTGTACTTGGCCTACGGGCCTTTTTGAAATGAATATACATTTCTTTTTTGGAAACTCGTCTGTCGTAGCCTAAGTTTTTCTGCTCGGATCCGTTTTAGGTTCCGAGGATATGGGCTCTAGGGCCTCAGCTTTTCCCGCCACAGGGTTTGAGTTAAGTTTGGCTTGCCGAGCTCCATTGCTCGGTTCTTTGACTAGTGGTATAGCAACGCTTGTGCTTATACCAAGGATTTGGGCTCGGAGAGTTTTTCCGAGCCTAGTCCAGAATTCGACCAAGCCCTAGGGCGGTCGTTAGGACTTGGACTTCTTAATGCGGCGAACTTCGAATCCGAGCCTCGGGTTGCCGGGGCGAACCGGATTCTTCCCTTACAAATGGATTGAATACTCGTCAGCTCGTGACGGGGATTCACCGGACTTAGTACAATGTGTCGGTGTCATGAGCACTCCTTCGTCGAGGCGATCGAAGACGCTCCTCTGCTCGGTGTCCGTTCTTTGAGGACATCGGCAGAGAAATAGATAAAATGATGTAGAAACATTAAATACATGGGTACCTTGTACCGTGTGCGTCCTGGCGCCGAGGCGACTGAAGACGCTTCTCTGCTCGGACTCCGTTCTTGGAGGGCGTCGACAGAGAAATCCAAGAATAGGTAATGTAATGTAGACATTAAATAAATAGGTACCTTGTATCGTGTGCGTCCTGGCGCCGAGGCGACTGAAGACGCTTCTCTGCTCGGACTCCGTTCTTGGAGGGCGTCGACAGAGAAATCCAAGAATAGGTAATGTAAAGACATTAAATAAATAGGTACCTTGTACCGTGTGCGTCCTGGCGCCGAGGCGACTGAAGACGCTTCTCTGCTCGGACTCCGTTCTTGGAGGGCGTCGACAGAGAAATCCAACGACGAAGAGCGGGCCGAACTCGTTGGCTGAAGCCGATGGAGCACGAGCCGAGCTCGTCCGGTCAGAGAGGACCGCTAACTCATCTCGATGTCTCGAGCATCCCTATAGTTGGGGCATCCCGACGTCTCGGGGCATCCTGACCGTGGTCAGGGTAGGAGCACGAGCCGAGCTCGTCCGGTCAGAGAGGACCGCTAACTCATAGCCGATGGAGCACGAGCCGAGCTCGTCCGGTCAGAGAGGACCGCTAACTCATTGCCGATGGAGCACGAGCCGAGCTCGTCCGGTCAGAGAGGACCGCTAACTCATATCCCGACGTCTCGGGCATCCCTATAGTTGGGGCATCCCGACGTCTCGGGGCATCCTGACCGTGGTCAGGGTAGGAGCACGAGCCGAGCTCGTCTGGTCAGAGAGGACCGCTAACTCATAGCCGATGGAGCACGAGCCGAGCTCCTCCGGTCAGAGAGGACCGCTAACTCATAGCCGATGGAGCACGAGCCGAGCTCGTCCGGTCAGAGAGGACCGCTAACTCATTGCCGATGGAGCACGAGCCGAGCTCGTCCGGTCAGAGAGGACCGCTAACTCATATCCCGACGTCTCGGGCATCCCTATAGCCGGGGCATCCCGACGTCTCGGGGCATCCCGACGGATCAAGGCATCCCGACGTCTCGGGGCATCCTGACCGTGGTCAGGGTAGGAGCACGAGCCGAGCTCGTCCGGTCAGAGAGGACCGCTAACTCATAGCCGATGGAGCACGAGCCGAGCTCGTCCGGTCAGAGAGGACCGCTAACTCATTGCCCGACGTCTCGGGCCATCCCGACAAATCGGGGCATCCCGTTGCGGCAGGGCATCCCAATATATTGGGGCATCCTGACGTCTCAGGGTAGGAGCACGAGCCGAGCTCGTCCGGTCAGAGAGGACCGCTAACTCATTGCCGATGGAGCACGAGCCGAGCTCGTCCGGTCAGAGAGGACCGCTAACTCATTGCTGATGTCTCGGGCCATCCCGACGAATCGGGGCATCCCGTTGTGGCAGGGCATCCTGACCGTGGTCAGGGTAGGAGAGATAAACCTGACATCATGAGATAATCAGGAAAAATCGGTGAGCTCAAAATGAGTATACGGACCGTAAGTTTATTGTAAAATGGAATTCATAAAACGAGGTTCAATAATTGAATAATGGGGAACCCCTTAGGGTTCTACTGATGGTACACGCGGAGGTTTTCAGAGCTCCAGCTCCGCGGAATGGGCGTCCCGTCTGGAGACTCCAACTGGTAAGTTCCGGGCCGGCGAACGCGCGTGACTCGGTACGGTCCTTCCCAATTGGGGGCCAGCTTTCCTTGCTCAGCAGGTCGGGAGGCTTCAGCTCTTCTGAGGACAAGGTCCCCTGGTCTGAAAGATTTGATTTTGACCCTGGCGTTGTAGTACTGAGCTATCTTTTGCTGGTACCTCGCCATACGAACTCGGGCGGCCTCCCTTGTTTCCTCGATCAAGTCAAGGTTACTTCTGAGCTGCGAAGAGTTGGAACTGGCATCATGACGCTCGACTCTTGGAGAGGGAAGCCCAATCTCCAGTGGGATGACGGCCTCCGTTCCATATGTTAGGTTGAAGGGAGTCTCGCCGGTGGGGACACGGAACGTGGTCCGGTAAGCCCACAGGACATTATATAGGTCTTCGACCCATTGTCCTTTGGATTTGTCGAGCCTGGCTTTAAGACCCTGCAAAATAGTACGATTTGTTACCTCGGTTTCTCCGTTCGTCTGAGGGTGCGCGACCGAGGTGAAGCGGTGGTCAATGCCAAGCTCGGAGCAGAACTCTCTGAAGTGGATGTTGTCGAACTGGCGACCGTTGTCAGAAATAAGGATGCGGGGAAGTCCGAATCTGCATATAATGGACTTCCAGACGAAATCCCGCATCTTCTGCTCGGTGATCCGGGCAAGGGGCTCGGCTTCTACCCACTTGGTGAAGTAGTCGATGGAGACGACCAGAAATTTTTTTTGCCCGGTGGCCAGTGGGAATGGCCCTAGGATATCAATTCCCCACTGGGCAAAAGGCCAAGGGGAACTGATAGAAGTCAAAGGAGCCGAGGGCCGGCGCTGAACATTGGCATTCCTTTGGCACCGGTCACACCTTTGGACAAAGTCCATGGCATTCTTCTGGAGTGTCGGCCAATAATATCCTTGGCGTAAAATTTTGCGGGCCAGCGCTCGTCCTCCTAGATGGTTTCCACAGATCCCTTCGTGGACTTCACGCAGGGCATAATCCGCCTCTGTTGGGCGGAGACATCTGAGAAGTGGAGAGGTGAAGGATCTTCGATAGAGCTTTCCCTCGTATAGTATGTACCGGGTGGCGAGGCGCTTGATTCGGCTAGCCTCTTGTTCATCAGTGGGGAGGACTTCGTTTTGTAGATAGTTGATGAGTTCGTCCATCCAGCTTGGCTCGAACTCAGTGCAGAAGGTCTGCTCGGGCTCGTCTGTACTGGGCTTTTGAAGATACTCCAGTACTGCCCCCTTGGGAAGCTCGCTCATACGAGAGGACGCCAGCTTTGACAGCTGGTCGGCTCTGAGATTCTCCGACCTGGCAACATGTTGGATGTGAAAAGAGTCCAAGGTTGAGGTGAGATTCTGCACCTTCTGAAGATACTTCTGCATGGTCGGGTCTCTGGCTTCGAAGTCGCCCATAATTTGGTTGACGACGAGCTGAGAATCACTGAAGGCCCTCAAGTCCTTCACTCCTAGCTCCTTGGCTAGCTTGAGCCCGGCGACGAGCGCTTCGTACTCCGCCATATTATTAGAGGCAGGAAATTTCCAGGCGCAAGTCTTGCTCGGCGACCACCCCTTCTGGGCTGGTGAGAATGAGCCCTGCTCCGCTACCCCCCGAGTTTGAAGAGCCATCGACATGCAGAGTCCATGTCAAACTCGGGGTCTGCTCCGTGGGTGGCTCTGGCTCGGGTTCGACCTCGTCTGGTATGGTGCACTCGGCTATGAAGTCTGCGAGTGCTTGTGCTTTGATTGCCGGT
Source organism: Phoenix dactylifera (assembly GCF_009389715.1). Classification (NCBI taxonomy): domain Eukaryota; kingdom Viridiplantae; phylum Streptophyta; class Magnoliopsida; order Arecales; family Arecaceae; genus Phoenix; species Phoenix dactylifera. Next base: position 70,670 of record NW_024068859.1, on the reverse strand, counting down.
CTGGGTCGGTACTCGATGTCAAATTCCTCGAGCTCAATGGCCCATTTTGTGATCCGGCCCGCACGGTCTGATCTCTGCAGGATCTGCTTGACCGGCTGGTCGGTCAACACAGCCACTGTATGGGCTTGGAAGTAGGGTCGGAGCCTCCGAGCCGAAATGACCAGAGCATAGGCGGTCTTCTCGAGCTTGGCGTATCGGGTCTCGGCGTCCCTCAAGACCCGACTGGTGTAATACACCGACTTTTGAAGTTTGCCCTCCTCTCGGACCAAGACCAAGCTTACCGCAACAGGGGAGACAGCTAGATATAAGTAGAGGATCTCACCCTGTTGCGGCTTTGTGAGCAGGGGAGGGGAAGCCAGGAAATGTTTGAGCTCTTCAAAAGATTGCTGGCACTCGTCCGACCACAAAAAGTTCTTCGGCTTCTTGAGGGCCGCGAAAAATGGAAGGCAGCGCTCAGCCGAGCGGGAGATGAACCTCCCGAGAGCTGCAACTCGGCCTGTGAGCCGTTGTACCTCCTTGACCGTCCTAGGAGGCATCATCTTTTGAAGGGCTCGGATCTTCTCTGGATTGGCCTCGATTCCTCGCTGTGTAATGATGAAGCCGAGGAATTTGCCGGAGGTGGCTCCGAATGCATATTTAGCTGGATTGAGCTTCATCTGGTACTTTCGGAGCGTGGAGAATGCTTCATTGAGATCGGCTATATGGTTTTGTGCCACCTTGCTTTTCACTAGCATGTCATCCACGTAGACCTCCATGTTCCGGCCTATTTGATCTTTGAAGATCCGGCTGACCAGCCTCTGATAAGTTGCCTCGGCATTTTTTAAGCCGAATGGCATCACCTTGTAGCAGTAGGTTCCCCCATCGGTGATGAAGGCTGTCTTCTCCTCATCTTCTGGCGCCATGCGGATCTGGTTGTATCCGGAGAAGGCGTCCATGAATGCCAGTAGCTCGTGACCCGAAGTGGAGTCCACGAGCTGGTCGATGCTGGGAAGTGGGAAACTGTCCTTCGGACAGGCTTTATTCAGATCGGTGTAGTCCACGCACATATGCCACTTCCCGTTGGCCTTCTTGACGAGGACCACATTGGCGAGCCACTCCGGGTAAGCTATCTCTCGGATGAATCCAGCTTCAAGGAGTTTGCTGACCTCCTCGGATGCTGCTTGCTGTCGTTTAGGGGCGGCGCCTCGCTTCTTCTGCCGCACGGGCTTGCTAGTTGGCTTTACTTGGAGCCGGTGGACCATGATCTCTGGATCTATCACCGGCATGTCTGCAGGCGACCATGCGAAAACATCCATGTTGTCTCGTAGGAAGTTGACGAGGCGACCCCTCTCGTGCTCGTCAAGGCCGAAGCCGACCTGCACGGTTAGCTCGGGAGAGTTCTCACGTAGAGGAACCTGAATTAATAACTCACCGGGCTCCACCCGCTCTTTCTGAGGGTCGACCCGTGCCTCCATAACCTCGGTTGAGGGCTGGTCAGTCGCTGGGGCAGGCACCTCGGCGGGTCGCTTTGCCTCGTGGGTCGCCAGGTAGCATCGCCTTGCCACCATTTGGTCTCCTCGGACTTCGCCGACCCCCCGGCTGGTGGAGAATCGCATGAGCAGATGGTGAGTGGAGACTACCGCTCGGAGGGCGTTGAGGCCTGGCCTCCCGAGGATGGCATTGTAGACCGAGGGAAGGCATATCACGAGGAAGCTCATCCCCACGGTACTTTCACGAGGGGCGAGCCCGGCCGTGACCAGAAGGTCGATCTCGCCCTCTACCGGGACTGAATCCCCAGTAAATCCAACCAACGGAGCATTCATCCTCCGTAGCTGTTCTTTGGTCATCCCCATTTTACAATATGCACCAAAGTACAAAACATTCGCCGAGCTTCCATTATCAACTAAGATGCGTTTTACATCAAATCTATTTATGATAATGGAGATGACCACGGCATCATCATGGGGAGTTTCAACTCCCTCTAAATCATCGTCTGAAAAGGAGATGACTTCAGAAGCGCGCGGGCGCTTCGATGAGGTTTCTCCCTCCGAAGCTTCTCCAGCCGAGGCCCCTCCTCGGATAGTGTTGATGACGCCGGCAATGGGCCTGTTGGCATTCGAACCTTCAGGCTGTGCTGCTCCTTCGGCGGGCTGCTTTTCTTCACGCCGGCCTTGCACAAACCGATCGAGCACCCCTCGGCGGATGAGTGCTTCGATCTCATTTCGGAGCTGGTAACACTCCTCGGTATCGTGACCTTTGTCCCGGTGGAAACGGCAATACTTCCGGTTATCGCGCCGGGTTCGGGTATCAGGCTTCGGAGGTGGGAGCCGGATGCGATCTCGATTCTTGATCTCCATGAGGATTTCGGCCCGAGGGGTGTTGAGGGGGGTGTATTTTTCATACCTCCCTTCGGGTGCACGGGCCTGCAGTGGGAACCTCGGGCGGAGTGGTGACCTCTGCTGTGGCGGTCCCCTCAGTCGGGGTGGACTCCTCGGGCGGGGCGGATTCTTGGCTCGTCGCGGAGACGGGCTTCTGGGCTGGCCGCGCTCCTCGCGGCGCCTCTTCTTGAGGTTCTGCTCGGTCCCGCCCCGCCTGACGGCCACGGCTTCCTCAGCCTTGGCATATTTCCGGGCCCGAGCGAACATTTCGGTAAGGTCCGCTGGAAAATTCTTCTCAATCGAGAAGAGGAATCTGTAGGACCGGGCTCCAGTCTTCAGTGCTGACATGGCGATTGACTGGTCAAGCTCCCGGAATTCCCATGTTGCGGCGGTAAACCGGTCCAGATACTCCTTGAAGGACTCTCCCTCCTTTTGTTTGATGTCGAGGAGGGAGTCGGATGTCCGCCGTTGGGGCTGGCTAGCGGCGAAATTGCCAGCAAACTGTCTGCCGAGCTGCTCAAAGGAGGAGACAGTACTCGGCTTCAGCTCGGTAAACCAAAGCCGGGCTGGTCCTCGGAGTGTCGCCGGAAAAGCCTTGCACATCATGGCTTCCGAGGCTCCTTGTAGGGCCATTAAGACCCGGTAACTCTCCAGGTGGTCAAGGGGATCAGCCTTGCCGTTGTAAGGCTCCACCTGGGGTATCTTGAACCGGAGGGGAACCGGTTCATCTTCAATCTCCTGGGAGAAGGGCGACTTCGTATTGAACTCGAAGTCGCCAACGTCCTGATTTTCTCCCGTGGAGTGCCTGGATTTGGCGCTCCAGCTTCTCGACCTTCTTGTCGAGTTCATCATTCTGGAGGATCGCTACAGCGGTTCCTCCGGGTGCAGGTTGCCCTGGAACCGACTCAGCTTCTGAAGGTTGTGGCCAGCCTCCGTGGCCTCTGACTGGGTGCTCTCTCCAGAGGGAGGCCTGGACTTGAGAGTCCTGACCTCGAAGAGGAAGCCCGCTTATAGGGGGCTCCGGTTGAACTGGAGCCGGGGGAGGCGGTGCCGTTGGGATGCCTCTAGGTTGCAGGCTTTGGACAGCGGTGGCCAAGGCCTGCACCTGTTGCACCAGGGCATCAAACTGCTCCGGCCGAACTTGATGAACTGACTCAGCCGGAGGTGGTGAGTTTCGGACGGAGTGCTCAGGACTGGGTGGAGGACGTCGAGAGGCGTTGGAGGCCCCTTTGCTTCTTAGCTTCATGGCAGCGAACTCGGGCCCTTCCTCTAGCGCCAACTGTTGCTGGAAATTGGACCCGGGGGCCGCCGTGAAGCCGGGGAAGGAGGAGCTCCGCTGCTGCAGGAGGCGGACGGCGGTGCGCCGGCTGGCTGCGTCCTCCGCCGCGGGGGTGTGCAAGTCCTGCAAGAAAAACCGGTGGCCGGGCTCCCCGGCGCCGGCCCTCCGATGCCTAAGTCAGAGGGGGCAAGTATCTGGAGAGAGCGGGGAAGAGGAAGTGTATGGAGAAAACACAGTATTTTATCAGATCAAGAAGACGAAGGGAATGATGTCATCAATTGTGTCTGTGCTTCCCGGAGAGTTCAGTCCCGGGGGTCTGTTTCCGTTTTTGTTGTTGTCTTCCCTTGGTTCTCCCCAGGTTCCCTTTTATAGGAGGGGATTACGTTACCTGGGAGGTGACCGGGGGATTTGTCCCTGTCCGTAATAATTGGGCACGATTTGGCCCATTTATGGCGTAGTGGAGAACGGGGCCGAATCAAACCGGAACCAGGGAGTTGTCACGGTCGATCGGACCTGTTGGAGTGGTTGAACCGCCGGCCGTGGCGGGCCTGGGGTCTGTGGATGGTAAGTGCATTTATTACCGAATGAACCGGCGGTCAGGTAGAGCCATGCGCTCTGATGGTTCAGTGATCCGGAGATCGTCTTGGGCCGTGTTCATTAAATGCCTGAGTGCATCGGAGACTTGAGGGAGTCTCATGCATTAATGGCAGGTCGTGCCGAATGCCTGCGGAGATCTTATGTCTTGATGGCTTGGAGATAGTGGCAGGTCGTAAGCCGTAGGAGTTGTCAAGTCCCTTGGACTTTAGGCGGAGGTTGAACATTTGGTTAAGGCATCGGCTCGGCAAGGGTGCCGAGTCGAGCTGGTCGCCCAATGGGGCGCCCTGTGGCGGGGCTGCTTTGAATACTCCTGGTCGGCGCCCTTTAGGCGAGCACCTTCTAGCAGAGCGCCTCGGCGCTGTCTTTGGTCGGCATTTTCTAACCGAGCAGCTTATTTTGGTTGGGCACCTCTCGGCGCGCACTCTGGTCGGCGCCCTCTAGTCGAGCGCCTTTCTGGTCGGCATCCTTTGGCCGAGCAGCTCTCTGGTCGGCACTCTTTGGCCAGGCGCCTTTCCGGTCGGCACTCTTTGGCCGAGCAGCTCTCTGGTCGGCGCTCTTTGGCCAGGCGCCTTTCCGGTCGGCACTCTTTGGCCGAGCGCCTCCGTTATGGCATGACTTGGGGTTTTTCCCCCAACAGGTACATAGGTATTCCCAACCTTGGGCTCGGAGTCTCTCTCCAATAGAGAACCCCTCACTAGCTAAGAACTGGAAATCTATGTACCTACCCGTGGTTACTGTGCGATTTGCACAGGAAGGGGTCACGGTTGGCGGAGCAACCGGAGGAGACGGCGCGGAAGGCTCTTCCCTCCGTTCCTCGTCGTCGTTTGCTACCCTAGGACGCCTCCCACCCGTCCGCCTAGCTCTCTTAGGTGCCATGGATTGGAAACTCTAGGAAAATGGGGAGATTTTGGTTTAGTTTGTGGTGGAGAGAAAATGGAGGCTAGGGTTTTTTGTTGGGGACGAAAGAGGATAGCTTGGGTCGGCTCGAGCTGTTTCGACCTAATTTAAAAACTTTCGTTCGGTCCCCGAGACGTCTCCGCGACTAATGCGAGACGTCTCGCCGGGCGGACGTCTCTGTGATTTGCCAGAGACGTCTCCGGCACTGAAAAATTTCAGACTGATTTCTATCTTTTTCCAATTTATTTTATTCAACCACAATAATCAACTTGATTTCTTTTGGTGAATATAGAGTGAGTTTGCTTGTGATCCTTCCCTTCAATAATACATCCTACAAAAGTTTTTATAATGATTTTTGAATTTATAAATATTGAAATGAGGAATGTTTGACCAAGTTTCGAATGCCTATGAAATAGGCTCTGAAAATATCTCCATGAAGAGTCCAAGGGAGGGTAACCATCCTCCGGAAAGTCAAACAATTCGTCATTTAACTTAGATAGATTCATGCTTTCACTTAATAGATACTAGGTTTGCTATTTGTGACCTTAAGGTGTATTACTAGCTTGAATAGCATTCACATGTATTTCTAGAGCTTACAAAGCTTTGCATTACAAGTTCAATCTAATTGCTAGGGTCATACAAGCACAAAGCATTCCTTAGAAAGTTGAACCTATCTTTATTAAGGGGCTTTGTAAAGATATCGGGCAATTGATTTTCAATACATACATACTCAATCATCACATCATTTTTCAGCACATGATCCCTTATAAAGTGATGCCTAATCTCTATATGTTTTGATTTAGAGTGTTGGACAGGATTTTTTGTTAAATTAATTGCATTTGTATTATCACATCTAATTGGTATGTTGTCCATTTTGATACCGAAGTCTTCAAGTTGTTGCTTAATCCAAAGAACTTGGGCACAATAGCTTCCAGCTGCAATGTACTCAGCCTTAGCTGTGGATAAGGCAACTGAATTCTGTTTCTTGCTAAACCAAGAAACCAAATTAGCACCCAAGAATTGACATGTGCCACTTGTGCTTTTTCTGTCGAGTTTGCACCCGACAAAATCTGCATCGGAATAAGCAATTAAATTTATGTCAGATTGTTTAGAATACCATGAGCCTACATTAGATGTCCCTACTAGATATCTGAAAATTCTTTTAACAGCTTGCAAGTGTGATTCCTTGGGACATGCTTGGTATCTAGCACACATGCAAACACTGAATAATATGTCTGGTCTACTAGCAGTAAGGTAAAGTAAAAAGCCTATCATACCTCTGTACAATTTGCAGTCTATATTTTTACCTTTTTCATCTTTGTCAAGCTTGCAACTTGAGCCCATGGGTGTGTTGATTTCCTTTGCATCCTTCATCTTGAATTTTTCCAACATTTTCTTGATATATTTGGACTGACTGATGAAGATGCCTTCCTCTGATTGTTTTATTTATAGCCCAAGGAAGAAGTTGAGCTCACCCATCATGCTCATTTCAAATTCTCCCTGCATAAGCTTGGCAAACTCTTGACAAAGACTATCATTAGTAGCACCAAAAATTATATCATCCACATAAATTTGCACAAGCAATAAGTCATTCCCTTTTCTTTTAATGAAGAGGGTTTTGTCTACATTTCCTCTTTTAAATTTATTTTTAATTAGGAAATTACTTAATCTTTCATACCATGCCCTAGGGGCTTGCTTAAGTCCATACAATGCTTTATGCAATTTATAAACATAATCTGGATGTAAGTGGTTTTCAAAACCTGGAGGTTGTCCTACATAAACTTCCTCCATTATATAACCATTTAAAAAGGCACTTTTTACATCCATTTGATAGAGTTTGAAATCCATGAAGCATGCGTATGCCAAAAGTAGTCTAATAGCCTCTAACCTAGCAACATGAGCAAAAGTTTCATCAAAATCTATTCCTTCCTCCTGATTATAGCCTTTGGCAACTAGTCTAGCTTTGTTTCTTATTGCTATTCCATCTTCATCTAGTTTATTTCTATATACCCACTTGGTGCCTATAATTGAAACATTAGGGGGTCTTTTCATTAGAGTCCAAACTTGATTTCTTTCAAATTAATTTAATTCCTCTTGCATAGCATTTATCCAATTTTCATCCTTTTCGGCTTCCTCTAGTGATTTGGGCTCTATTTGTGAAACGAATGCAAGATAATTACTAGTATTTCTTAGAGAGGATCTTGTCCTTACCCCTTGTGAAGGATCACCAAGGATTAGATCCCTTGGATGACCATGTGCATACCTCCATTCCCTCGGAAGATCTTGATTTCTTGCTTGGGGTTGATCTTCTTCATCTTGCTGAATCGTATCTTCCTTGACTTCATCCTCAAGTTGTTTGTCTTGTATGGAGAACTCCTTCATTCTGTCTTCAAGTATACCTGCATCACCATCTTCTTCTTTCTAGAAGAATCTCCATTAGCTTCATCAAAAACAACATGAATGGATTCTTCAACAATGAGAGTTCTCTTGTTGAAGACCCTGTATGCTCTACTAGATGAGAAATAACCTAAGAAGATCCCCTCATCTGATTTAGCACTAAATTTACTTAGATTGTCCTTTTCATTGTTTAAAATAAAGCTGCGACAACCGAAAACATGAAAATAGCTTATATTGGGCTTCTTATTTTTCATTAACTCATAAGGTATTTTCTTTAAGATAGATCTTACTAAAGCACGGTTTAAAATATGACATGCAGTATTTATTGCTTCAGCCCAAAAGTACTTTGGTAGATCCGATTCGCACAACATGGTACGGGCCATATCTGCTAGTGTGCGATTCTTCCTTTCTACCACCCCATTTTGTTGGGGTGTCCTAGGGGCCGAGAAATTGTGATTGATACCGTTTTCTTCACAAAATTTTTCAAAGTACTGATTTTCAAACTCGGTACCATGATCACTCCTAATTGCTTTTAGTTTAAGATTAAGTTCATTCGAAATCCTATTATGAAACTTGATAAAAGCGGAAAAGGACTCATCTTTATGTGCAAGAAATGAAACCCATGTAAAACGTGAAAAATCATCAACAATTACAAGACCAAATTTCTTACCCCCTAGACTAGCAGTTCTAGTAGGTCCAAATAAATCCATGTGAATTAGTTCTAAGGGTTTTGATGTCGAGACTATGTTCTTAGACTTAAAGGAACTTCTTGTTTGTTTCCCTAGTTGACATGCAGCACAGATTTTGTTCTTTTCAAAGTCTATTTTTGGTAATCCTTTGACTAGATCTTTTGTAATCAATTTAGAAATTAAATCCATGCTAGCATGCCCTAACCTACGATGCCATAACCAGTTAGTCTCATTGACTTTGGCATCCATGGCTACAAGACATTGGCCATCCTTCATGGTGAGATCATCAAGATCTACCATGTAAACATTTCCACGCCTATGTCCCGTAAGTATGATTTCATTGTCAATTGGACTACTAATTATGCATAGTGAAGATTCAAAAGACACTTTAAAGCCTTTGTCATAAAATTGACTTATACTTAATAAATTATGTTTTAATCCATTAACTAACAATATATTGTCAATAAATGAGGAGGGTGATATGGAAATTTTACCAACGCCAATGATTTGACCTTTAGCATTGTCTCCAAATGTGACTACTCCTCCTTCTTTCGATTTCAAGGTGACGAAAAGGCTCTTGTCACCGGTCATATGCCTTGAGCAACCACTATCAAGATACCACATTCTCTTTTTACTTCCGGCTGCAAGGCATACCTGCAAAATAATCATGTGAAGCTCTTAGGTACCCAAGTTTTCTTGGGTCCTTCTTGGTTAGTGTAGTTGGTCCCCTTAGGCACCCACACTTTAGTTGTGTTTTTACCTTTTACAAATATATTCTTGTTAGATTGAATCTTTCTTTGAATGCAAGAATAGGCTTTATGTCCACTTTTCCCACAATGAAAGCATGTAGGTTTTTCAGTTTTGGTATCTTCTGCTTTCACAAAAAAGTTCTTTAGATATTTTTGTTGTTTGCTAGTTTTGTATCCTAATCCGGCTTTATTAAAAACAGCTCTTTGATTGGATAGAATAAGATTTAATTTTTCAGAACTAAGTGTAAATTTTTCCACAATTGGTTTGTACTTATGTACCTCATTTTTAAGAACCAAATTTTCTTTAACCAATTCTTCCTTATCATTTTTAAGGGATTCGACATTTTGCATAAGTGAGGTATTACTATTGAGTAGGGATTTAACTTTTAGATTTAATTCCTTAATTAGTGTTTTTGCCGTTTTGTTTTCAATGCTAAGCTTTGAATTTTTATTTTCTAGGTCAATGGTGTTAACATTTTCAACGCTCTCCTTCTCAATCAATAGGTTTTTAATGTCATCCTTTAGTTTTTGATTGGAGGCCTTTAATTCTTTATTCTTTGCTCCTAACATACTACAATCACTCATGAGCTCTTGGAAAGCTTCATATAATTTTTCTAAAGTAAAATTTGTGGTTGAGCTTTGACATACCTCATCGTCTTCAAATGCCATGAAGCACAAGTTGGCGGTCTCTTCCTTCTCTTCCTCGGAGGATGATGTGTCACTATCATCCCAAGTTGCTTTCAACGCCTTCTTCTTCTTCTTTCCAAAGTGCTTCTTCTGTTGAGGGCATTCGGAACGGATGTGTCCCGGTCTCTTGCAATCATAACATATGATTGGGTCTCTTTCTTTTTCTTTTTCCTTTTCCCAATCATTTCTCCCTCCAAACTTCTTTCTTGGGAAAGGTTTCTTTCTTCTCATGAATTTCTTAAACTTTCTTACTATTAAGCCCAAGTCCTCATCTTCGCTTTCTTCTTCACTCTCACTACTTTCTTCTTCACACACACTCGAAGTAGCCTTGAGTGCGATTGTCTTTTTCTTCGGCAAATCTTCTTCATGTTGCTTCATTGTGAGCTCATGCATCATCAATGAGCCCAATAGTTGTTCAAGTCCCAATGTGTTGAGGTCTTTAGCTTCCACGATCGCCGTGACCTTTGCTTCCCATGCTTTTGGCAAGGACCTGAGAATTTTACTCACAAGTTCTGGGTTAGTGTAGGATTTGCCCAAATTCTTTAGACCATTTATTATGTCCGTGAAGCGTGTGAACATGCATGAAATGGTTTTGTTGGGTTCCATCTTAAATAACTCATATTTGTGAACTAGAAGGTTTACTTTAGACTCTTTGACTTGATTGGTACCCTCGTGGATAACTTCGAGCCTATCCCATATTTTCTTGGCGGAACTACAGGTGGAGACTCTATTAAATTCATTCACATCTAGAGCACAAAACAATGAGTTCATGGCTCTAGCATTGAGTTGAACCATCCTACTATCATTCTCATCCCAATCCTCTTCAGGTTTGGAAACTTGAATGCCATTAACCATGTGAGATGGTTCGTGTGGTCCCTTAATTATAACCCTCCACAAGGCATAATCTTGTGCTTGAATAAAAATCCTCATTCTAGTCTTTCAATAGGAATAATTTGTCCCATTGAAAAGTGGAGGTCTATTGGTTGCCTGCCCCTCAACAGGAACATTGTTGAAGGGTGTTGTCATCTAGATCTTTGGCTAAGACGGTTAGGTCTTCAAGAAATACACAGAGCACCTGCTCTGATACCACTTGTTGCCCAGAGATGGTCACCCAAGAGGGGGGTGAATTGGGTGTTTTAAAACTTTTTGACTAATTAAAACAAAACACACAAGTGTATGTGCAAAGGTAAAACTTAAAGTAGCAATCACAGTCAAACGCAAACACACAAAGATTTATAGTGGTTCGGAGCTTCCACTGCTCCTACATCCACTCCCCAAACACCTTTGGGAATTTTCACTATAATCAGCGATTACAGTACGGTAGTTTTGCGAGTTCACTACCCAACTCGTTGTTTTACCCCGGGCTAACAACGAACCCTACAATCCCCCAATTTAACCTATGCTTGGGACGCCTATCCCAGCACAATAAACAAAGGTTTTACGAAGATTTAAAAGCTCTTAATGAAGCGAATATAACAATGAGAAATAATAAAACCCGAAAGAACCCTTTTAGCCGTTGAAAGCATGGGTAATGTTGGTTCTTCCGATGTGGATCGTGTTGGCTTGAATGTGAGCTTTGAATGCCGAGTGGGAGTGAGTAGTTGAGCACGAAATCAGATGGGAAAGCTTGAATGCACTTGATTTCTCCTCTTGAAAGCTCTAACTCCCTTGAACCTCTTTTTCTTTCTTCTCTCTTGAATGATCTTGTGTTGGGTTGGTGAGAAGTTTTGGAAGGCACTTAAAAGCTCCCTTTTATAGCCCAAAAGGCAATAGATCCGTTAGACACAAAAATATGACCGTTTGAAATTCAAATTTATCTGAAAAAGTGTGTCAGTCGCGTTCCAGGCGCTCCGGAGACGTCTCCGCTTCGACGCGAGACGTCTCGGCTGTATAAAATTTCTCTTGACGTTGTTTGGAGTCGACTCGGCACTTTTACAGGGACGTCTCTAAAGAAGAACGACTTGAATGCTTGTTCTTCTGTTTTTCTGAGAGAGTCGGCTCAGCACTTTACGGGGACATCTCGGGATGTTTGCGCTTTTTTCATGGGGACGACTCCGCGACTTTGGGGACGACTCCGTAGTTGTATCACTGAAAAACATGTCCTCTGGAATCCCCTGAGAGAGTCGACTCCGCACTCTCTGGGGATGTCTCGGGAAGTCCGCTTTTTACTCGTGGGGACGACTCCGCGTCCTTCGGAGACGACTCGCGCGCATCCCTTGAAATCGGCCTTTCTGCCGCCTCTGAGAGAGTCGACTCCGCAGAGTCAGGAGTCGACTCCGACCCTGCGAGATGCCTCGCCAGGTGTCGGGGACGTCTCCAGACGTGCCAATTCTTCCTGTTCGTGCCAAAGACGTCTCTGAGATAACCCGGAGACGTCTCGGCTGTCCCTGATCTGTTTTCTTCAACTCAAAAATTCTTCAATAAATCCTTGAAAAAATATGGAAACTTGCCTAGACATTTCTTAACAATATTCTTAATAAAACACCTGAATTCCAAAAATAAATTGTTAAGATAAGTGGAATTATACTCTAGTGTTTTGTATTCATCAAAATCCATTAGGGGGTCATTTAATTTATCCAAAATTGAAGGGTATGAATCAGTAAATCCTGAAATTATAGCTCCTCCTTTCATTTGGAATTATATAAGCCTTCATATCATGGAATCAATTGTGTGGCTTATATGTGTTTAATGAATTTGCTTTCTTAAGATTTCAGATTCTCTCCCTCAATATATGCATTCAATTTTGTTTAGGTTCTCTGAATTTTCTTTTAATATCTTGAAGCTTTTGAGCTTAAATTCTTACTTTTAGAGGGAAAATCTGTCAATTTGTTCTTGAGTATGATTCAACTAATCTCCGAATATCTCTTGAATAGATTATGGAGATTACTTCTTGAGGAGCCCCAACAGAGAGATAATGAGCCTCGAGGTATCGAATGCACTAAGAACAAATTACTTTTTGCTTTAAGGATTTTCTTTTTAGTGATTTCCTTTACATTTCAATTCATCATATTTTCTCCTCCTTTTTGTCATCATAGCAAAAAGGCACAAAACACAGAAAAGTATAAGAACTCAAATTGCACAGTTTTAAAAGAAAATTTCTACTCATTGTATTAAAGTCAAATTTGAGTACAAGTATGATTACATAACAGAAAAAGTCCTCAAGGGACTGTACATCATAAAAAAACACTAGGGTTTCTTTGTAGTGGAGGATGTGACTTCTGTACTCAGTCTAGTATGTTTGATGACCAAGCTTATCCCCTCAGAGACGTTTCCTAGTTGTTCGATATCTTCGAGGTGGCTCTAGACTGTATCGAAGTCAGCTGGGTTACACTTTCTTGGAGGGTGTCAGATTTGGAGATCAAGGCATTTGCTAGCCTTTCTGCACCCTGACTCTGGCTACCTAGCTCGTTTCTGATGCTACTCGCATCTTCCTCGTGTCATCCTTTACGTCGCTAAGATTCCAGTATTGAGCTTGGACTAGGCTCCTTATGTTGTAGATTTCCTCCTTCAGGTCTGCTACCATCTTGGACACGGATGCTAAGGAGGGAACGACATCAGAGGAGGGAGCACTCAGTGGACCTCGGAGCTCTCTCGATAAATCATCTCTCAGCTCCCTCACAATCTCCTGTCTCATCTCCCGGAGCTGCTTAGTGCTGATCCGGACTTCTAAAGGTTGCTGAGGTGGTGGAGCTGTAGATGGTCCCGCTGAAGTAGATGGGAATGAAGGACCAGAAGTGAAAGGAAAAGTGGGAGGAGCTGAGCAGTGGCCCTGATCATGGTCAGAGCTAGGTGAATGGTGAGTAGTGGGGTCGGAAGGTGTGCATGAAGATGTTTTCCTAATCCAAACATCCTCTACTTTATGGAACTCCATTCTGTGGAGAGTCCCCACACCCATGTGATCAGTATTTCGAAGTGAACGAAAGGGTTCCCCCTCAGGGATAGGGACCTCTAATTCCCTAAAGAAGAGTATGAATAGCATGCCATAAGGGAGACTCAACCTAGGTTTATCTAGGGGTTCACAGATATATTTGTAGATGAGTTTGGGAAAGTTGATGGGAGTATCTTGGAGAATGTGGAACATCAATGCTAGGTCTCTCTTAGAGATGAAGTCAAACCTACCAGTTTTGGGAAAGAGAGTCCTAGAAATGATTGATAGTCAATTTAAAAGACCACGTAATAGCACGTATCTGGTAGGATAGTGATTACGGGTATCGATCCACAGGGATTGAGGTACAGTTGTTTTTCTTTAAAAATATTTAAAAGGAAGAGTTTGTGAAGAAAATTAAACTAAGCAAGTTAATAAAAGAAAATGCGATTAAAAGGATATCAGTTGGAGGAAACCTATGGCAAGGAATTCACCACTAACATCGGAACAAGGGTTATATGTATTTTAATTTATTCTTGGATTAACATGCAGATTGGGTACAAGCCTAATAAGCATTTAAATAGAAATTCACAAAAGTAATTTAGAAATAATCCATCTTCAGTTGGCATGAAATGTCTATCCTAAACTAATGTGGCAGGACACCGTATCTTTCCTAAGTATGGACTATCTTATATTTACTTAGTGATCATGAAAAACTGTTGTATAAACGTTATACTTAAAATCATAGAAATTAAATATGAGATAAAATAAAATATTTATTAGGATCAAAATAAAGTTTATACAACTCCAAGAATAAAAATAAAACAAATACAAAACCCTTGGCCCTTTGTTAGAGCTGCATCCAGCCCTAGAGAAGAGTTTAGGCTTCCATGCAGTGGTGGACGGCAGTAGCAGCACAGCAGCGGGCTCCCTCCATCTCTTCGACGTCTCCTTCCGGTGTAGCTTCTACTGAAAACGGCTCCCTCTCAGCTCTTCTGGAAAATCATTCCCAGAATACCCAAAAATAATCTCTCTCTTGACTTCATGGGATTCGGCTCACTCCAAGCTTGATGGGGGAAGAAGAATGGAACGGAAGAGAAGAATGAATCCCAGAGAAGAGAACTCCCTTCCTTTTATAGCTTCCCTATCCTCTGTTAGCATCCGGAGGAAAAGCTTCCCGAGTGAAAAGATGAGGATGGAGGAACGGCTTCTGTTCCATGGCAGCGGGCGACGCATAGAAGATTTGATTCGAGCGTTGGGAAGAGGCAGATGGTTGGGAAGCTTGATCCGTGGACTGTTGCAGTTCTGATCCGTTGAAGCAAGGGATAAGGGTGGTAGGTGGGTAGCTGGGAGCGGAAGAACTGAGATAAGGTTTAGATACTAATCTAGACTTGGTTCTAGATGGCTTGGGAACAGATGAGTCTTGATTCAGTGGGAACAGGGGATTCAGAAGATGCTGCCGTTGGCTTGGTTCGGGAGGAATCAGACGTTGGCATGCATCGCTGATGGTTGATCCGTGGGATAAGGAGGATCTCGAAACAGGGGAGCTGGATGCAGAGGAATTCGGACGCGAGATGAACTCAGGACGTTGGGAAAGCTGGACTCTATTTTGTGGGAAGTTTGGATGTGAGCGTGGGAAGGATGAGGATGAAGGGGAGGAGGATCTGCACGTGGGAGGATGAGGATGGGTTGGTTGAAGACGCTAGATTTGGTGAAGGTTGGATTTGAAATGGGATACGGCTGGGAAGATGTCGTGGAAGGAACATGGAGAGCATGGGATGCTGGGATTCGTTCATGACCGGGAAGAGATCTTGACGTTGGAAAAATCTCCGGACGGTTGGAACACATGGATGAAGGGAGTTTGGATTTGGTTCATGGCTGATTCGTGAGATAAAGGTGAACTCGGAACAGGGGAACTGGGAGCTGATCCTTGAATCGCGGATGGGAGTAGGGGAGTTTGGATTCGGCTGATGGCTGGTGGACACCTCGCAGACGGCTGGAAATGGAGCTAATCCGAGCTGACCATGAGATACTTGGACGCGGAGGGAAATGATCACGCAGAGGATTGATCGGTTATTTCAATTTTGAAAATAAACCACGCAATAGCACGTATCTTGTAGGATAGTGATTACGGGTGTCGGTCCACAGGGATTGGAGACAAGTTATTTTTCCTAATTAAATGATTACTTCAAAGGGGATAAGCTAGAGTAAATGATAAAAACTAAGAATTAATATGGGTGTAGTAGTATGAATTATCTATGGAGAGAGGTGTTTAGGGCTAGAATCCACCGATGGATTCGTAATTGTGATGCTTTCAATGACTTAGATGCGTGTATGATCTGATTGCTCTTAACTACAAGTTAGGGCAATTATACAAAAAGCTGAAATCTAACCCACAGTATGAGTCATCTAAGCCTGGCACAAACCATCTTTTCTAAGGATAGGCATGGTCTGTCCTATTTAGCATGATTCATCTGAGGATTAATTTTTCAAAGATAAATCCGATAGTTGCATAGCAATCTCTTCCAAACCACAGGTATTGGATTCAATTTCGATAAACTAGATTAATTCATGCAAAGACTTTCTACAAGATAAACATCTTACATAAATTAAACAAGACATTTTAAGATCATAATTTCATCGAGTATGCAACTGTCTTACAACGCTAAAAATCAAAGAAATGCAACACAAATACTCATCCATGGCTTCATCAAACCCCTAAACCGAGGCTTAGCTGCTCATGGTGGCCGGAAGTCCTCCCATCTTCATCTCTCTCTCGGCTTTCTTCTTCTTTTCACTGAAACGGGGGGTCTCCCCTGTTTTTCTTTCTTCTCAACCGAGCCCCCCCCTTTTATAGTCATCCAGTGTGCTCATTCGGGAAGGGAGAAGAGATCACGGGCGGCTAATTTCGGGGCGTGATGCTGGAGGGCAGCTCGCGGACGAAAATGGCGAATGGCTGGATCTCGGGAGGAAAGCATGATCCGTGGAGTGCCGGGTTGAATGCAGATGGCCGCTGGATCGATGGGAGGTTGACGTGTAGATGAGATAAGGTGAGATGGCCGCGGGATCGACGGAAGGAGCTGGACGAGCCGATCACGGACGGCTGGGCAGACGATGATCGCGGAGAAGGCTGAATCACAGAGATTTGATGGCGGAGGAGTTGGGAAGAGAGGCTGCACCGGTTGATGGCGGAGAAACAGGATGCTGGGGGGGAAGCGGAAGAAGAAAGTGATCGGATCCATGGCGTGATACGCTGGGATGCGATGCTGTCTCGGTTGCTCGGAATGGCAACCGTGCGGAGGCGCTGGTCACGACGTGGAGCTGGAAATCCGAAAGAGGAGATGCCGCACGTGGTTGATGGCGGAGGAGCTGGGAATCCGGAAGAGGAGATGGCATGAATGCGGTGGGCACGACGCGGGATCGACGGGAGGAAGGTGGACGGCCCTGATGCAAGGAGGGAGGAAGAAGATAAACAATGGCTTATATATTATATATTTTTTTTCTAACACTGTTCATATGAACAGTGTTTTTCACGGAACACTGTTCATATGAACAGTGTTACCTCGGAATACTGTTCACCTGAACAGTGATTCTGGTAATTTTTGGGAAAAATTATTTTTCTTGCTTTATTTTGACAAGAAAATGGGCATATATAAATTTAAAACAAGGATCTCCTCTATTTTGCTTAGTTTGGAAATGTGATGCGGAGACGGGAGTTTCTGAACCGTTGGATTGCTTGGATAGTGGTCGCGGGAAAGGAATAGGATTGGTTTGGGAATTGGCTTTGGATTTGAGGTAGGTTATGATCTTTAATTTGCTTGAACTTGATCTCGAGCCCAATGTTATTTAAATTCAATTATTGCTAAACTGCTTCAGACCAGACTCGATAAAACTAAAAACAGGACCGTGACTTAATAACATTAATCAAACATTTTCCCCATACAAAAATAATTAATTATAGCTTTCAATCTAATTAGGACCAAAACCCATTTAATTATAGCCTTAGCTTGATTACAACTCCATTAGGTTACCAAATCGGGTCAACACAATCTCCTCCTTATATGTTTTCATGAAAGATTATAACCAGGAGAGAGACAAGTTTAGAGTCTGTTTTGAGAAAAGAATTATTTACCTCTTACCATAATTTAAATTTAATTCAATGTTTATTCAATTTCATGGTAAAATATGTATTTATCAGTTTAAAAACATTGATAAGTGCTATGGAAAGATAACTAAATTATAAATTATTAAGCACTTATCACACCCCCAAACCTATGTTTTGCTAGTCCTCGAGCAAAATTAAAGAAGAATTCTAACTCACTTTCGCAGGCATCGCGGTTACATTTACCATATGTAACAAGGCTTTAAACCCCTAGGTTACCCTAGTGGACGAGTTATAGTCTCGTGAGGGTTTCCAGTGAAGATACCCACAAACTTCAATATCATTTATTGTTATGATTAATTTGTTGTTGTTGTTGTTGTTTTTTTTTTTTTTTTTTAATTCGATTGATGAAACTTCAAATTCCAAGTGCATTCTAGCTAGGAAAAAAAAAACTTTTTTTTAATTAAAATCTAATTTAAGATACATAAATGATAAGAATTTCAAAGCACACACGGTTTTATTTACTAAGTCAGCCCAAATTCTAGATTAGTATGCAATCTAAGTTAAAGTCATTAAGTTTCCTTTTAGGGAGTTGTAAGACTTATTTATACTGGAGTGCTCGGTGAAATCTGGACCGTACCCAAGCTAAGAGTTCGGATCTCCAAAATATTGCTAATACCAGTAGTTTCCAAGGATTGGTCGAAGGAACCTACTCACTGATTCAAAATCATCTTATCTGCAGGATTTCGAGAGTTGTGGATGTTTACTTTAGTACCTCACGGGCTTTATCTGTAATATTCCAGTTTACTCGAATTTTTACAACGACGGCTTTCACACTATTGTCTTTTCGGTCAATACAGCATTTTTTCCTTTTTTTTTCTTTTCTTTTTTAAGAAAGATATATAAATTGTGCACTTTTACTCTTGTGGTGATTTCTCCGTGTAACGAGCAATCAGTCGACAACTCTCACACCAGTTGGCATAAGGTGTCGGGCATCAAGACTCCCCTATGGACTTATGCTCGGAGTCCTCATCACAAGCCCACTTGACCTTTGACAATAGGTAGCCCTTTTCGATGTTCCTGACTAAATCCATTATTATTGATGATTTTTTTTTTTTTTTTTGGACTAGATAAGTATGATTCATCAGGGTCCAAGGTTGCTACCATACTCTCAACATAATGTCGAGCCTAGACCTTAGAAGAGTCGGCCAGTGTGTAGTGAAATTCCAAAGTATTAATTAGCTTACAACTCCCTAAGAGAGACTTAATAAAAAGAACTTAAATTTGTATTACTTTCCACTAGTCATTGGGCTTTTTAGATTTTATATACCTTGTGTGTTTATCATTCTCGCATAAATATATATAAATTAGGATTTTTTTTTAACAAAAACTTTTTTTTAATAATTTTTTTTATTATTTTATAAAAATGAAAATAAACACATTTTTTTTAAAAAAATATTTTTATTTTTTATTTTTTTTCTTTTTTAAAAAAAATGATTTTATTATTATTATTTTTTATTTTTTATTTTATTTTTTTATTTTTTTTATTTTTTTTTATTTTTTTTTATTTTTTTATTTTTTTTTATTTTTATTTTTATTTTTTATTTTTTTTTTTGGGATGAAAATCAAGATGAATACCCCCAAACCTAAACCTAACATTGTCCTCAATGTTAAGAAATAATCTAAGAGAATTGGGTTGCCTCCCAACAAGCGCTAAGTTTATTGTCTTCAGCCAGACATAGTGAGATAGTTTTTGCATCTCCTTCTATGAGGTCATCTATTTTGTCTATCATAAAACATTCAATTTCCCTTGCGGGTTGGTCGTCTGCATTGAACACATTTAATTTTACCTTCATATTTCCAAATGATATATTCATTACCCCCGTTCTACAATTTATGCACGCATTGGCTGTTGCTAAAAAGGGGCGCCCAAGGATCACGGGGATTTGTTTCTTAGGATTAGGTTCATGTTCCATATCAAGGACAATGAAATCTACTGGAAAATAGAATTTGTCTACCTTGACAAGAACATCTTCAATTATCCCACGTGGTGTTTTTACAGATCGATCAGCCAATTGAAGGGATACCGAGGTTGGTTTTAACTCACCTAACCCAAGTTTCTCATAAACTGAATAAGGTAAAAGGTTGACACTTGCCCCTAGATCTAAGAGTGCTCGATCAATGAAATTATTTCCTAAGACACAGGAGATGGTGGGAGCACCAGGATCTTTGAATTTCGGAGGGGTGTTGTGTTGGAGAATAGAACTCACTTGCTCAGTTAGGAAGACCTTTTTAGGCACATGTGTCCTAGATTTTCGCTTTTGTGTACAAAGGTCTTTGAGAAATTTGGCATAGGAGAGAACTTGTCTGATGGCATCAAGGAGTGGGAGGTTGATTTTAACTTGTTTGAAGACCTCTATCATCTCTTCTAATGAAGTTCCCTTTTTGCCAAATGGAGAGGGTGAAGTAAGAGCTTCAGGAAATGGGGCCTTTGGGATGTGAGTTTTGGCAGAAGATGGACTAGCTGAAGAAGAAGAAGAAGGTTTTAGATTTTCATTTGACACATTTCTATCCTCTTCTTCACCTTCCTTATTGTTGTCCTCCCCAATCTTATTGTCTATTATACGTCCACTCCTTAGGGTAGTCAAAGCATTGGCTTGTTCATGATGAATTGCATTTAATTGATTTTCTTGAGCCATGTATTGTCCCCTAGGATTACTTAGTGGTTGGCTTGGAAGCTTTCCTTCCTCTCGCTTGTTCAGTGCATTAGCTAGTTGACCTATTTGGGATTCTAGCTTGGCGATTGATTGCGTATGAGAGTGCACTAATTGTGTAATGGTTTCCAAACCTTGAAGGGCGTTCAACACTTTCTCCTCAAAGGCTGTGTTTCTTTGGGGTGGAGGAGAAGTGTGTTGAAATTGAGTCGAGGGACGGTAGGGATGAATATTTTGTTGGGTTTGAAAATTCTGAGAATTTTGAAAATTTTGGGAATAGGGTTGGGCTGTGTTCGAAGCTTGCTGCTTCCAAGAAAAGTTTGGATGATTTCGCCATCCCGGGTTATATGTATTGGAAAATGGGTCATTACCCGGTCTAGGCAGTGTTTGAGCAGCATTGATGTGTTCTTGCACGAGTTCGGAGAATTGGGGCGCTGAAGGGCACTCATGAATAGGGTGGGATGGGCTAGAACAAATAGTACACACTTGTGCTTGGGAAGAGTTCATGTAATGCCCACCTATCATCAATTGGTCAATCTTATGGGACAATGCATCTACCTTGCTAGACAGGTCCATAGAATGACTTATTTCACAAATGGTCCCTTTTCTTTGAGAACTCGGGGGTGCTTGACGAGAACATGAAGCATGGTGGAGGGAGTTTTCATTTAGATTTTCAAATAATTTCCATGCTTCATGCTCATTTTGAAGCATGAATGTCCCCCCACATGCGGCATCAATCATCTGACGGTTTCGTTCAGTCAATCCGTCATAGAAGCATTGCACTAGCTGCCACTTAGGTATTTGATGATGTGGGCATTTACGGATTAGGTCCCTAAATCTCTCCCAAGTTTCATGAAATTCTTCTCCCTCAGTTTGGGAGAAGCTTATAATGGCACGTCTAAACTGGTTCGTTCTTCCTATGGGAAAGTATTTTTTAAGAAATTCTTGTTGCATTTGATCCCAAGAACGAATTGAGTTAGCTTCTAAAGAATTCAGCCATTGTTTGGCTCTATCTTTAAGGGAGAAGGGGAATAACCTAAGTTTCAAGGCATCATCAGTGAAGTTTTGAATCTTGACAGTGGTGCAAATCTCAAGAAATTCATCTAAATGTTTGTATGGGTCTTCATTGGTGAGCCCATAAAAAGATGGGAGCATTTGGATCACACTAGACTTTATTTCATATTGTACAGCTGCTACCTCAGGTAATCGAATGCAAGATGGGGAAGTATAAATGGTGGGAGTAAAGTATTCCCTCAGGAGTTTGGGTTGTTCTTCAGCCATCTTAAGAGGTGGGGATGATCCTAATGTTTTGATCTTAGCTCGAATGTTCCTAAGGGTTCGTTCTATTTCAGGGTCAAAAGGTAATAGGTTTTGTACTCTAGAACGACTACCGTGCATACACTAGTACTCGATCAATCAAGCATGCAATAAAAGAGAAAAGCATATCAATCCTAGTCTTTGACCTAAAATCACTAGACAGCTCCTAACTGGTTTGAAGAGGGCACCTAAGCCTCCAATCCGGTCTAATGAACCGAGTTGACCAGGTAAGCTCCCAGGTAAGTGGAGGGGTCACGATGCGTTCGCAAAGGTCCCACTTAAAACCCACTTGCCTCGAACAGATGAACTGTCTCCCTTATAGGGACAAAGCTTGCCTAGACATCAACTAAGCCACAGAGCGAAATTGGTGCAACCTTCGGTGATCTTCGTCCTATTGAGCTCGAATGTCCCTAGGGGCCAACGTCTAATTGATTTTAATTAAAGATGACACTATGTGAGATTGAGTTCACCTAAATTGGGCAAGAGTCCGGTGATGAAATCCGGCTCTTATCTTGTTGGGGTGATTGCCCTTACTATGTGCAAATTGATTTGTGTATGTGTATCAAGCATGCATTCACAATTTTGCTATAATTAAAATCAAACAATCACCACAAAATTTCAAACCAATAATTAATTTAAATAAGAAAAGTTTAGAGGTTACCAAAGGAAATTTCCCCAGCAATTTATTTTTTATATTTTTTTTTTTGCAAACCTCTACAGCATTTCTTTTCCGGCAGTTCTCCTTTTGATCATCCCAGATTTTTTTTCCTCGATTCCTGATAAAAAAATAAATAAATAAATAAAAATTAGTAAGGGAGAAAAAGAAGATAAGAAAAGTAACAATAATAGAAATTTTTTTTTAAAGAAATTTTTTTTTTAATTTTTAAATAATTTTTTTTTAATAAGAAAACTAACTATGCTAGCAATCCCCGGCAACGGCGCCAAAAATTGATCGGTTATTTCAATTTTGAAAATAAACCACGCAATAGCACGTATCCTGTAGGATAGTGATTACGGGTGTCGGTCCACAGGGATTGGAGACAAGTTATTTTTCCTAATTAAATGATTACTTCAAAGGGGATAAGCTAGAGTAAATGATAAAAACTAAGAATTAATATGGGTGTAGTAGTATGAATTATCTATGGAGAGAGGTGTTTAGGGCTAGAATCCACCGATGGATTCGTAATTGTGATGCTTTCAATGACTTAGATGCGTGTATGATCTGATTGCTCTTAACTACAAGTTAGGGCAATTATACAAAAAGCTGAAATCTAACCCACAGTATGAGTCATCTAAGCCTGGCACAAACCATCTTTTCTAAGGATAGGCATGGTCTGTCCTATTTAGCATGATTCATCTGAGGATTAATTTTTCAAAGATAAATCCGATAGTTGCATAGCAATCTCTTCCAAACCACAGGTATTGGATTCAATTTCGATAAACTAGATTAATTCATGCAAAGACTTTCTACAAGATAAACATCTTACATAAATTAAACAAGACATTTTAAGATCATAATTTCATCGAGTATGCAACTGTCTTACAACGCTAAAAATCAAAGAAATGCAACACAAATACTCATCCATGGCTTCATCAAACCCCTAAACCGAGGCTTAGCTGCTCATGGTGGCCGGAAGTCCTCCCATCTTCATCTCCCTCTCGGCTTTCTTCTTCTTTTCACTGAAACAGGGGGTCTCCCCTGTTTTTCTTTCTTCTCAACCGAGCCCCCCCCTTTTATAGTCATCCAGTGTGCTCATTCGGGAAGGGAGAAGAGATCACGGGCGGCTAATTTCGGGGCGTGATGCTGGAGGGCAGCTCGCGGACGAAAATGGCGAATGGCTGGATCTCGGGAGGAAAGCATGATCCGTGGAGTGCCGGGTTGAATGCAGATGGCCGCTGGATCAATGGGAGGTTGATGTGCAGATGAGATAAGGTGAGATGGCCGCGGGATCGACGGAAGGAGCTGGACGAGCCGATCACGGACGGCTGGGCAGACGATGATCGCGGAGAAGGCTGAATCACAGAGATTTGATGGCGGAGGAGCTGGGAAGAGAGGCTGCACCGGTTGATGGCGGAGAAACAGGATGCTGGGGGGGAAGCGGAAGAAGAAAGTGATCGGATCCATGGCGTGATACGCTGGGATGCGATGCTGTCTCGGTTGCTCGGAATGGCAGCCGTGCGGAGGCGCTGGTCACGGCGTGGAGCTGGAAATTCGGAAGAGGAGATGCCGCACGTGGTTGATGGCGGAGGAGCTGGGAATCCGGAAGAGGAGATGGCATGAACGCGGTGGGCACGACGCGGGATCGACGGGAGGAAGGTGGACGGCCCTGATGCAAGGAGGGAGGAAGAAGATAAACAGTGGCTTATATATTATATTTTTTTTTGTAACACTGTTCATATGAACAGTGTTTTTCACGGAACACTGTTCATATGAACAGTGTTACCTCGGAATACTGTTCACCTGAACAGTGATTCCGGTAATTTTTGGGAAAAATTATTTTTCTTGCTTTATTTTGACATGAAAATGGGCATATATAAATTTAAAACAAGGATCTCCTCTATTTTGCTTAGTTTGGAAATGTGATGCGGAGACGGGAGTTTCTGAACCGTTGGATTGCTTGGATAGTGGTCGCGGGAAAGGAATAGGATTGGTTTGGGAATTGGCTTTGGATTTGAGGTAGGTTATGATCTTTAATTTGCTTGAACTTGATCTCGAGCCCAATGTTATTTAAATTCAATTATTGCTAAACTGCTTCAGACCAGACTCGATAAAACTAAAAACAGGACCGTGACTTAATAACATTAATCAAACATTTTCCCCATACAAAAATAATTAATTATAGCTTTCAATCTAATTAGGACCAAAACCCATTTAATTATAGCCTTAGCTTGATTACAACTCCATTAGGTTACCAAATCGGGTCAACACAATCTCCTCCTTATATGTTTTCATGAAAGATTATAACCAGGAGAGAGACAAGTTTAGAGTCTGTTTTGAGAAAAGAATTATTTACCTCTTACCATAATTTAAATTTAATTCAATGTTTATTCAATTTCATGGTAAAATATGTATTTATCAGTTTAAAAACATTGATAAGTGCTATGGAAAGATAACTAAATTATAAATTATTAAGCACTTATCAAGGATCATGTGGGACGCTGGGTTCTTGCAAATGGAAGGAAGAAAACGGATTGAAGGAGCTGGGATTTGAGTTTACCCGTGGATCATGTGGTTCCATTCCGAAACAGGGGAGAAAATGACGTGGAAGGAGCTTTGGATGCGGAAGGGAAGAAATCCGGAAGAAAAGCTCTTCCGTGGTGCTTGGGGAGGAAGATTGGAATTAATCCAGGTTGAATGAAGGGTTAATCAGTTGGAATGAGGTAGTTGTTCGGTTTGAAGTTTTGAATTTGATTCAGCTGAAAAGAGCCAACGGCTCTGTTCAATGATGAAAATTATAATAAGTGCTAAGGATAAAATATTTAATCATGCAAATGTTAACACCTATTATTTATCATTATTTTGTTAGCATTAGGCTAAGTTAATTTATACTTAGATCGTACTTTTGTGCTCTCATCACACCCCCCAACTAGCTTATTGCTAGTCTCTAGCAATTTACGAGCAGATAATAAAATGAGAGTGCAAAAGGTGTTGGTTGATCCTTTGATGTTTTATTAGAACTAATTGCATAAAATTAAGATAAGCACTCACTTTCGTAGGAATCACGATTGCACTTAGCACGTGCAACAAGCCGTTAAACTCCTAGGTTACCCTAGTGGACGAGTGTTGTCTCGTGAGGATTTTCAGGGATGCTACCCACAAACATCATGAATGATATGACATGAGATTCTAATAGAAATATGAAATATATTTTAAGCTAATACACATGTAATTAATTGATATATATTTTTAAGTATGGCAACTGTCAAAGCAAGGAAATATAAAAGTGTAGTGTGCATCAAATCGCATGACTTTTTCAGAGTATTAATACCTCCACCACAACAGGGCACCGCCTGAGTTTTAGGGGTACTACTCAAGTTCAAAATTGTTTTCTACAATTTGTTGGAAACTGATCCATCAAATTTTCAAAATATCACATGTTGTCTAAATTTGTCAAGAATGGTTCGCATGTAAAGAAAGAGCTATCAATCCCAACTAAACAACCCAGGTACACGGAGGTCCAATACAATGGAGTCAAACCAGCCATTACCACATATCACTAGGTTCAGCCTAACTAACTCATTCATGCTTATTTTTATTTTACTTTTTTTTTTGTCAATACACATGATAACTATAGCTATTCAACCCTATTAGGCTCTAGTAAGGTCCATGTAGCGAGCTTTCAGTCAATGACCCCCGATCCAGTTGGCTCAAGACATTAGGTGAAACACCCCTCGGACTTAATTACTCGAACCAGACTACGCCACGAGGCCAGACTTGTCATCATAAGTATTTTTTTTTTGAATAATAATTATGCAAGAAAAGAGATGGTAGACTGAACATATAAATATTTTTATTATATATGTGACTGCATCGTGACTATAGGTCAACCAAGGTCGGATCATAAGGCACCTAAGTAATCTAGTCAGGATATTCAACCTCTATCTTTATGTGAAAACCAAATCCTGAACCTTATGGTATGAACAAGGATACTCATACTTCTTTTACGAATAAGGCTAACAAAAATGCAGTTAACAAATATGAACTCCTGAGGCCTTCCTATTATCATTAAGTACACGTGTAGGGATCTAATAATAGGTCTCTGATCAGTCATAGTATGCATGTGTTCCTTGCCTTAATAGTTGCACAAACTCAATATGAAAATACATGTGCATTTGCTCAGAAAAGAAAGTAATAGAATAAATCAAATGCAAAAACAAGTTTTTTTTTTTTGCAAAATATTTTCCTCCCCCCAACTTAAACATTGCATTGTCCTCAATGTAAAAGATGCAAGAAAATTATATATTAGAGACAGTAGAAAAAATAATATTGGAGAGAAGAAGAATACCTTGAGCTGTTGATTTCCAGAAAAGAAGACCTACAAAATAAGAAGAAAACTAGAAATAAAAGGAAAAAAAATAATTCTAACTAATATACACATACCTTGGCCGTCATGCTCAGTCATAAGAAGGCTCCCCTAAGGAAAAGGAGTCCTCTTCATTTGCAAAATTCTCAAGAAAAGGTTTTAATCTGTATCCATTTACGTTAAAAATTTTGCCATCCTGTGGATTCTCAATATCAACTGCCCCGTGTGGAAAAACAGTTTTTACAATGAAAGGACTTGTCCATCTTGATCGTAACTTTCCAGGAAATAGATGTAAGCGAGAGTCATAACAAAGAACTTTTTGTGCAGGTTGAAAAGATTTTCTTAGAATTGATTTATCATGCCTAATTTTTATTAGTTCTTTACAAAGTCTAGCATTGTCATATGCATCCCGACGAATTTCATTCAACTCACTTAGTTGTAATTTTCTAGCTAAACCAGCATCTTGTAATTCAAAGTTTAATTTTGTAATGGCCCAATACGATTTATGCTCTATTTCAACAGATAGATGACATGCTTTTCCATAGACTAGCCGATACGGGGATATACCAAGAATAGTTTTATAAGCAGTACGGTAAGCCCATAATGCGTCAGAAAGTTTTAAAGACCAGTCTTTGCATGATGGATTCACCGTTTTCTCTAAAATTCGTTTAATCTTCTGATTGGCTAACTCTACTTAGCCATTAGTCTGCGGGTGATAAGGAGTTGCAATTCTATGAGTGATACCGTACTTTCGTAACAGGATCTCAAAAGGCTTATTACAAAAATGTTTTCCCCCATCACTAATTATAACCTTGGGCATCCCAAACCTAGAAAATATATTTTTTTAAAGAAATTTTAAAACTGGTTT
The DNA here is from genome assembly GCF_009389715.1 of Phoenix dactylifera. Classification (NCBI taxonomy): domain Eukaryota; kingdom Viridiplantae; phylum Streptophyta; class Magnoliopsida; order Arecales; family Arecaceae; genus Phoenix; species Phoenix dactylifera. The sequence goes on along the minus strand of NW_024068859.1, from coordinate 43,128 downwards.
GTGGTCATTTGTTCGATAAGACACAGCTTCCACCCATTTGGACACATGCTCAACACCAACTAAAATGTACTCATATCCAAAAGACGGTGGGAATGGGCCCATGAAATCGATGCCCCACATATCAAAAATTTCAATAGCAGTAATGGGCTGAAGACGTATCATTTGCCTACGAGTTAGACTTCCAACACGTTGACATGGGTCACATGTCCTATAGAACTCATGGGCAACTTTAAATAGTGTAGGCCAATAAAAACCATATTGTAACACCTTAGCTGCCGTTTTCTTAGATGCAAAGTGTCCTCCGCAAGCACTGGCATGACAAAAAGAGAGTACACTTTGCATCTCATGATCCGGTATGTATCTTCTAAAGATTTGATCATTGCAATACTTGAACAAATAGGGGGCATCATAATAATAACTCCTTACTTCAAGCAAGAAATTATTCTTATCATTCGATCCCCAATGCTTCGGCATCCGATTCGTGACAAGAAAGTTTACAATATCAGCATGCCATGGCATAGTAGAAAGTGCAAACAATTGCTCTTCAGGGAACGAGTCCTTGATGAGCAACTGTGGCACCAAATCATGAACAACTAGCCGTGATAGATGGTCAGCAACCACATTCTCTACTCCCTTTTTATCTTTGATAGTGATGTCAAATTCTTGGAGTAGAAGTATCCATCGTATTAAGCATGGTTTGGCCTCTTTCTTATTCAGTAAATATTTTAGCGCTGCATGGTCCGTAAAGATAACAATAGAAGCACCAAGGATATAAGAGCGAAATTTGTCTAATGCAAATACTACTGCAAGCAATTGCTTCTCGGTGGTGGTGTAATTCATTTGAGCATCGTTCAAGGTTTTGCTTGCATAGTAAATGACATATGGCTTATTATCCTTGCATTGTCCTAGGACAGCTCCTATCGCATAGTCGCTAGCATCATACATGATCTCAAAAGGTAATGACCAATCGGGTGGTCGCACGATGGGTGCAGTGCTAAGCATAGACTTCAACTTTTCAAATGCCTCTTGACAGATTTCAGTCTAATTGAATGGTGTATCAAGGGATAGGAGGTAACATAATGGTCGAGCTATGACACTAAAGTTCTTGATGAACCTCCTATAAAATCCTGCGTGACCCAAAAATGATCTAACATCTCTAACCATCTTGGGTGCAGGTAGCTTGGCGATTAAGTCAATCTTGGCTCTATCAACTTCCATGCCCTTCGATGAAACAATATGTCCTAGGACAATTCCCTTTGGCGCCATGAAATGGCATTTCTTCCAATTTAGTATCAGATTTTTTTCTATACACCGAGCTAAGACAGCTTGTAAATGTAATAAACAATCATCAAATGAATCGCCAAAAATAGAGAAATCATCCATAAACACTTCTAAAAATTTCTCGTTCATGTCTTCAAAAATGCTGAGCATGCGTCTTTGGAATGTCGCAGGTGCATTGCACAACCCGAATGGCATCCGACGAAAAGTGAATGTGCCAAAAGGACAAGTGAAGGTAGTCTTCTCTTGATCCTCAGGTGAAATTTTGATTTGGTAGTACCCGGAATAGCCATCTAGAAAATAATAGAATTTGTGTCCTGCAACTCTTTCCAAAACTTGGTCTAGGAAGGGTAGGAAAAAGTGATCTTTTCTAGTGACCAAATTCAATTTTCGATAGTCAACACACATGCGCCAACTCGTCGGAACACGAGTTGGGACTAGTTCACCCTGGTCATTTTTGACTACTGTCAGACCCGCTTTCTTGGGCACAACTTGAGTAGGACTCACCCACTTGTTGTCGGAAATCGGGTAAATAATACCCACATCAAGCAACTTAAGGACTTCTGTTTTAACCACATCTCTCATTGTCGGATTCAGCCTATGCTGCATTTGCCTTGTGGTTTTCGCATTATCCTCCAAATATATCCAATGCATGCAAATCAAAGGGTTAGTCCCCTTTAAGTCTGCAATCGACCATCCAAGTGCTTCTTTATGACTCTTTAGGACCGTAAGTAATTTTCCTTCTTGATCAATATCGAGCTCAGTCGAGATAATTATAGGAAAAGTGTTATCGGGTCCAAGAAAGGCATACTTGAGTTCCCTTGGTAAGAGTTTCAGCTCAAGTATGGGTGCTTTTTTTCGAGATTGTACAAATTTTGTCCCTTGTGAGGGCAACTGCTCGAATTCCTCTATTCTCGGTCTCCACCTATTGACCATCATGACATCCGAATTATCTAAAATAGGTGGAACCACATCATCAGTAGTACCTTCGGAAAACCAATCTATTAAACCATTGTCGGCCGATTCAGTAAATGTTTCTTTTAACAAATATTCTTTCGCAATGGTTTCAACCCATTCAACTTCTTTACTTTCTTCATGATCACTGGGTTGTTTACCTATACTAAAGACGTTCAGTTCCAAGGTCATATTGCTAAAAGAAAACTTCATGACACCATTCCTACAATTGATCAATGCATTAGAAGTTGCAAGGAATGGACGTCCTAAGATAACCGGAATCTGAGTTGGTGAATTGGAAGCCGGATGTGTGTCCAGTACGATAAAGTCAACAGGAAAATAGAACTTGTCTACTTGGACCAACACATCTTCGATAATCCCTCTAGGAACCTTCACTGACCTATCAGCTAATTGTAAGGTGTCAGTTGTTGGCTTCAACTCACCCAAACCGAGTTGCTCATATACCGTATATGGCAACAAGTTCACACTCGCTCCCAAGTCTAGCAATGCTCGCTCAATCCTAAAATTGCCAATGATGCACGAGATAGTTGGGCAACCTGGATCCTTATATTTAGGAAGAATGTTATGCTGTAAAATCGCACTCACATTTTCAGCCAAAAATGCCTTCTTCTTGACATTTAATCGTCGCTTGACAGTGCACAAATCCTTCAAAAATTTTGCATATGAAGGCACTTGTTTGATTGCATCAAGAAGAGGTACATTAATTTTTACTTGCTTAAAAAGCTCAAAAATTTCAGAGTTTGGTTCAAGCTTTTGCAAGGGCTTTAATCTTTGTGGAAATGGTGCAGGAAAAGGACATTTAATTTTTTCAGTAGATGTTGGTGCTTCAGTTTCTTCGTTATCCTTTTCTTTTGTCTTGGGAGGGTCGGAATCAAGTATGACTTATGTTTGTTCTAGGACTGGTCGGTCAATAACCTTTCCACTTCGCAAAGTTATTATACTCTTCGCTTGTTCTTGATGCAAAGTTGAAGATGATGCATTGCTATCGCCGTAGACTTGAGGGTTAGGTTGTGGTTGAGCTGGTAGCTTACCCTTCTCTTGAGCACTTAAAGCAGTGGTCAGCGTTGTCAGTTGATTTCTTAATTCATCATTGATTTGAGCTTGACCTTGCATGAAAGATTGCAAAGTTTCTTTGAGACTGGATTTTTGAGGGGGTGCGTGTGCATAATGAGGTTGCGGAGGTGGAGGAGTTGGGTTATATACTTGTTGAGGTTGGTCATTCCTCCACCTGAAATTTGGATGGTTCTTCCATCCAGGGTTGTAAGTACCCGAAAAAGGATTATTGAAAGATTTTTGATAGGTATTCATAACATTGGCCTGATCGTGCAAGACTTCCTTGAATGCGGGTATTGTGGGGCAATCAGTGGTGAGATGGCCAGGCATCTCGCAAATCCTACAACACTCGCTGTTATGTTCTACGGTCTTGACAGGTTCAATCCTTCTAAGTTCAATTTCCTCTACCTTCCTAGTAAGAGCTGCCATTTTAGCCTGAATATCATCCTGAGTACTAAGGTTGTAAAGGCCCCCGTGTCCAATGCTAGTAGGCTTAGGTAAAGGTTTATTCAGTCTATCTCCTGTATCCCATAATTGTGCAGTCTCTGCGAGAGAGTCTAAATAGTCCCATGCCTCATCGGGTTGCTTTTCCAAAAATAGACCATTGCACATAGTCTCTATAAATTGTTTTAACTGTGGAGACAACCCTTCGTAAAAGAAACTAATGCTTCTCCATGTTTCAAACCTGTGATGAGGACAAGAGAGAAGCAACTCTTTAAATCTCTCCCAGCATTCATAAAATGTTTCATAGTCTTTTTGTTGGAAGTTACTAATGTGCCTTTTCAAAAAGTTAGTCCTTTGTGCGGAAAAGAATTTTTTCAAGAATTCTCTTTGCATATCATGCCATGTTCCTAGCGATCTAGGTCTCCAGGAGTTCAGCCACGTTTTGGCTTTATCCTTTAAAGAAAAAGGAAACAAGGTCAATTTAAGGACGTCTTCCGATACATTTGGCACTCTAAATATGATGCTAATTTTCTCAAAATCCTTAAGGTGAAGATAAGGGTTCTCGGATTCCATTCCATGATACTTTGGCAGCAATTAAATTACTCCTGGTTTGATTTCAAAGTGCTCTACGTTTTCAGGAATAATCATGCATGAAGGTTGACTAGTCCTAGTGGGGTGCAAGTATTGTCGAAGTGTCATAACTGGGGGTCTACCTTCATTACCATGGTGACTTCCTACATCGTCATCAGCCATCATATATCTAGAATGTAGAAAGAGAATCTTCTCATTCAGAAAATGCCTGAAGGGAAGGGGCCCATGTATTTGCATGACCCCTGCAGATTTTACCCTACCTACACCCGGAGCCAATCCTGATGCTAAGCGATCCGCAGTGTTCAATGTGAGCCCAACCACCCCAGATCTGAGATTTTGCGAAAGAGTTTTAATAATATGATCTAAGGAATTGTCAAAAATTTTTTGATTCAAACGCCCAGTGTTGTCCCTATTCCAACCTAGCATACAAAATTTAATTAAATTTTTTTTTATGTTTTTTTTTAAAAAATAAATATAAATATAAGTACCAACTAAAGATACCCTAAAACGACATCCTAAAACAAAAATCTATTCACAATCAAACATGCAACAAAACATTACACCTCAATTTCTAATGTTTTTCTTAAATTTCTAGACAGCTCCTAACTGGTTTGAAGAGGGCACCTAAGCCTCCAATCCGGTCTAATAAACCGAGTTGACCAGGTAAGCTCCCAGGTAAGTGAAGGGGTCATGATGCGTTCGCAAAGGTCCCACTTAAAACCCACTTGCCTCGAACAGATGAACTGTCTCCCTTATAGGGATAAAGCTTGCCTAGACATCAATGATGAGAGTACAAAAGTACGATCTACATACTACTTAAATTAGTATTATTGCCAACGGATAACGATATTATCACTAATTTAATATTATATTTTTGATTGGGTGCAGGTGATCAGAAATCAAAGTTACAATGCGTATTTAGAATAAATTGGGCCTAGACAAATGCATAACTTAGACCACATACGCCCAACCTGGTCATGGTGATCAAACCCACCAATCTTCAAGCACACTTGCACTCGAGGGGTATATGCCAGCCATCCTAAGACAACACGCAATGGGACATCCGAAATGGCCACATCAGCGATCATCCCGTGATCAACGAGTCCCCTCCAGGTCGTCCACACCCGTGATGAGTTCCGTTCTGATCCTGCCCGAGCCCGTGAAGCTTCTCCCACATGATCTTTTTTCTCCCGTAATCCCAGCTTCCGGAAATTGAGTCCCAGCGATCCTAGACGTTCGCAATTCACTCGTCCACGCCCCTGCCGTCCGCGATCCATCCGAGTCTCCCACCGGCTCACGCGTCCATCCCTTCTTCCGGACCCGTTTCAGCTCCAACGTCGCAGCAACCGTGATCAACGCCCAGCATCCGTCCGCGGCTTCCACTCCCGTGCACAATCCCAGCATCCGAGCAACCCGCGCCCAGCCGGGATCCGCCTCTCCCAAATCTCCCACGCATCTGCAATGCTCCTCCACTGATTCTTCCATGATCCCAGCTCCCGTATTAAGACCTCAGCATCCCGTTGATGCCGCCAGCAGCCGTTCATGATTATCTCGGCGATCACCCAGCCGTTCTCCCTTCCGGGCGTCCTCCAGATCTGCAACGCTCCTCCACTGATTCCGCTTCACCTTCCAGCCATTCACAAGCTTCCCAGCGGCCATCCGGAAGAGATCGCGATCCAACCGCAGCTGTCTTCCTCCTCCATCGATTCATCTTCACTAGAACAATCCCGCGATCATCGCTCCTCCTCCGCCTCAGCCCGCGCCTCTTTCCTTCCGCACCCGCTTCTCCTCCACGCCATGCTCCGGCGATCTATAAGAAGGGGAGGGGGAGGAAGAACAGGGGAGCGCTCATTCGAAAGAAAAAAAGGAGAGCCGGGCTGCTGCAGTAGCAAGAAAAAGAAGAAAAAAAAAAAATAGAAACAGGGGATGCCCTGTTTCTGTTATTAAAAAAAAAAAAAAAAAAGAGTGAGAAAGAGAGAGGAAGATGATGAGCTAAAATCCTTGGTGATGGGTGAAGGAGGATCCTTTGGTGTACCGAGTTCATGATGTAAATTCTAATCCTTTGCTTTATACGATTTATCTTTTGATTATGTTATGATTCTCATATGTTGAAAATTCTTTTATGATTTATGCTTATTGATACATGTCTTCCTCAATTATTTGATTCATCGTTGACGTTCTAAGGCACGTTGAATGCTTAAAAAGAGAATTCATGTTATCAAGAACATACTCAATAATTAAATTTTATCTGCTTATACTTTTTAAAAGAAAACAAAAGAATCATAGAATTTATTGCATGAACTTGATATTATTAAAGGAGATTCTGGATCCCTACACCATTTTTAATATATCCAAACTTCGACTCTCTATTTACTAGTTTATTTTCTATTTGCAAACCATCATCTTAATCCACAAGTTCATTGAATCAATTAATCTGAAATTAAACTAATAATCCATATTTCGTTCCCTGAGGAATCGACCTCGGACTTCCGAGTTATACTACTTGTGCGATTCTCCTGCACTTGGGAGAACAGTTTTTCAAAAGCACCAAGTTTTTGGCGCCGTTGCCGGGGAACGGCTGAGTTATTAGCATAATTTTAGATTTAATTTTTTACCTTAGTAGTTAGTATTTTTCTTTTGAAAAAAAAAAAATTGCATCTTTACTACTATTTTTAATTCCCTACACAGTTTGCATCAAACTCTGATATCATAGAAATTAGCCGTCGGATTTGATTAAAATTTGGTCAGCTAGTGCAAGACACATTCTTAGATAATATGAACGGTCTGATTGACATTCTGATATTTTTAAGACCATCAGATTAATACGAAACCTTGCTGATTTCTGTTTTGAATTTTCTGCATTTATTTTTTAGAATCAGAATTATATTGTTATTATATCTCATTAACCCTTGTTGCTAATTAAAAATTGAAGAAAAGAAACCTTAAGAATAGATCAAGGGTGATTATTCAAAAAAAAAAGAAAAAAAAAAACCTAAAATTTCCAATTTCAAGTTTCAAATTTCAGAATTCAAATTTCAAACGTCAACTCATAAAATTTAAAAAAAAATAATTAATTTGCTTGATCGCCTATTCAATGAAATTTAATGTCATGTCATAAAATATTAAAAAAAAAATCTCTTGATTGTTGCATATAGTGTAAGGCATCAACATAAAATATTCTAAGGGCTGAACCTATTTAAAAAGATAAGGTCGGGATTTCATCACTCGTCCTTAGCCCAAAAATCACCCCAGTGCATAAATGTCCCAAGCTTAACTAAAATCAACTAGACGTTGGCCCCTAAGGACATTCGAGCTCAATAGGACGAAGACCGCCGAAAGTTGCACCAATTTCGCTCTGTGGCTTAGTTGATGTCTAGGCAAGCTTTGTCCCTATAAGGGAGACAGTTCATTTGTTCGAGGCAAGTGGGTTTTAAGTGGGACCTTTGCGAACGCATCGTGACCCCTCCACTTACCTGGGAGCTTACCTGGTCAACTCGGTTCATTGGACCGGATTGGAGGCTTAGGTGTCCTCTTCAAACCAGTTAGGAGCTGTCTAGAAATTTAAGAAAAACATTAGAAATTGAGGTGTAATGTTGTGTTGCATGTTTGATTGTGAATAAGACTTTTGTTTTAGGATGTCGTTTTAGGGTATCTTTAGTTAGTACTTATATTTTTTTTAAAAAAAGAAAGAAAAAAAAAGAGAGGGAATTATTTTGCATGTTAAAGTGGAATAGGGACGACACCGGTCGATTAAGTCGTACAACTTTAGATCATCCCTTAGGACATACTTCTGAAATTCCTTCGCAATATCTAACACCTTTTGAGATGGCTGATCTAAATGAAGATGCGGGGAGTCACCACAATCGAGAACGAGAACCCCATGTTATGACTCTAAGACAATACCTACAACCGGCTAGGACTAGTCAGCCTTCATGCATAATTTTTCCTGATAATGTAGGTCATTTTGACATCAAACCAGGGGTAATCCAATTGCTGCCCAAGTTTCATGGGTTAGAGTCCGAGAGTCCGTATCTTCATTTAAAGGATTTTGAAGAATTGAGCATTACATTTAGAGTGCCAAATGTCACCGAGGATGTCCTCAAGTTGACATTGTTTCCTTTCTCTCTAAAGGATAAGGCCAAAACATGGCTAAACTCTCTGCGACCTAGATCAATAAGAAATTGGCAAGATATGCAGAGAGAATTTTTAAAGAAGTTCTTCCCCACACAAAGGACCAACTTTTTAAAAACACATATTAGCAATTTCCAACAAAAAGATAATGAAACATTTTATGAATGTTGGGAAAGATTAAAAGACCTTCTTCTCTCATGCCCTCATCACGGATTCGAAACTTGGAGAACCATTAGCTTCTTTTATGAAGGTTTATCTTCACAGTTAAAACAATTTGTAGAGACCATGTGCAATGGTAGATTTTTAGAAAAACACCCTGATGAGGCATGGGAGTATTTGGATTCCCTTGCTGAGACTGCCCAACTTTGGGATAACGGGGATAGAAACAACAAGTCTTTGCCTAAGCCTACTAGCTCTGTACAGGGAGGCCTTTACAACCTCAGAACTGGGGATGATCTTCATGCTAAAATGGCAGCCCTCACTAGGAAGGTAGAAGAAATTGAGCTTAGGAAGGTTGAGCCTGTCAAAACTATAGAGCTTAGAAACGAGTGTTGTGGTATCTGCGATATGTCAGGTCATACCACTACAGATTGCCCCACCATACCGGCATTCAAAGAAGTCTTGCACGATCAAGCGAATGCTATGAACTCCTACCAAAAGCCTTATAATGATCCATACTCGAATACCTATAACCCTGGTTGGAAGAATCATCCAAACTTTAGGTGGAGAAACGATCATCCTCAACAGTCACACCATTCAGCTCCTCCACCTGCACATCCTACTTATGCACCATCACCATCTCAAAAGCCAAATATCGAGGATACCTTGCAATCCATACAAACTTTTCTACAAGGTCAAGCTAATATCAATGCTCAAAATACTCGAAATTTTGAAGACATAAGGAACCAATTGTCAATGTTGACTACCGTCCTAAGTACCCAAGAGAAGGGTAAGCTTCCAGCTCAACCCCAACCTAACCCACAAGTGCACGGTAGTAATAATACGGCTCCTTCTAGTTCACATACAGAGCATGCAAAGAGCATTATGACTTTGCGTAATGGGAAAGTCATTGATCAAACCGTCCAATTGAAACCGCAAGTTACTTCTAATTCTGATGCTCCTAAAGTCAATGAAAGGGACAAAGATGAAGTTGAGGTCCCAACTTCTACCGAGAAAGTAGAATGTCCTTTTCCTCCACCTTTTCCACAACGGTTAAAGCCGTTGCAAAAGCTCGAACCAAATTCTGAAATTCTTGAGCTTTTTAAACAAGTAAAAATCAATATACCTCTTCTTGATGCAATCAAACAAGTACCCTCATATGCCAAATTTTTAAAGGACTTGTGTACCGTCAAGCGCCGATTAAATGTTAAGAAGAAGGCATTTTTAACTGAAAATGTGAGTGCTATTTTGCAGCACAACATTCTCCCTAAATATAAAGATCCAGGTTGCCCAACCATCTCATGCATCATAGGCAACTTTAGGATAGAGCGAGCATTGTTAGATTTAGGGGCGAGTGTGAATTTGTTGCCATATTCTGTATATGAGCAACTTGGTTTAGGTGAGTTGAAGCCAACCTCCGTCACTTTGCAATTAGCTGACAGGTCAGTTAAAATTCCTAGGGGGATTATCGAGGATGTATTAGTCCAAGTAGACAAGTTCTACTTTCCTGTCGATTTTATCGTATTGGACACACATCCGGCTTCGAACTCACAGTCTCAGATTCCGGTCATTTTAGGACGTCCATTCCTTGCAACTTCTAATGCATTGATTAATTGTAGGAATGGCGTCATGAAGCTTTCTTTTGGTAACATGACCTTAGAACTGAACATTTTTAATGTGTGCAAACAACCCAATGATTCTGAAGAGAGTAAAGAGGTTGATTGGGTTGAAACCATCGCAGAAGAATATTTGTTAGCTAAAGCAATTAACGACCCATCCAATGATAGTTTAATTGATTGGTGTCCTAATGGAACCGATGACGATGATTTGTCAGTCACACCTATTGTGGATAATCTGGATATCAAAATGGTCAATGGGTGGAGACCAAAAGTAGGAGAATTTGAGAGGTTGTCGCCTCAAGAGGCGAAAATAGTACCATCCCATGAGCAAGCACCCAAGCTCGAATTAAAACCCTTACCAAAGGAACTTAAGTATGCCTTTCTTGGACTTAATGACACTTTTTCTGTAATTATCTCATCTGGACTTGATCATGACCAAGAAAGAAAATTACTTGGTGTTCTAAAGAATCATAAAGGAGCTTTAGGGTGGTCTATTGCCGACTTGAAGGGGATTAGCCCCTTAATTTGCACGCACCGGATATATTTGGAGGATAATGCCAAAACCACAAGGCAAATGCAACGAAGGTTGAATCCTACGATGAGAGATGTGGTTAAGGCAGAAGTCCTCAAGTTGCTTGATGTGGGTATTATTTACCCAATTTCCGATAGCAAGTGGGTAAGCCCTACTCAAGTTGTTCCTAAGAAGTCGGGTTTGACGGTAGTAGAAAATGAACAAGGTGAACTAGTTCCAACTCGTATCCCGACGAGTTGGCGCATGTGTGTTGACTACCGAAAGCTTAATTCGGTCACACGAAAGGATCACTTTCCTCTACCCTTCCTAGACCAAGTATTGGAGAGAGTTGCAGGACATGCTTTCTATTGTTTTCTTGATGGCTATTCGGGATATTATCAAATTGAAATTGCACCAGAAGATCAAGAGAAGACTACCTTCACTTGTCCTTTTGGCACATTTGCTTTCCGACGAATGCCATTCGGGTTGTGTAATGCACCTGCAACATTCAAAAGATGCATGCTCAGCATCTTTGAAGACATGAACGAGAATTTTTTGGAAGTGTTTATGGACGATTTCTCCGTTTTTGGCGACTCATTTGATGATTGCCTGTCACATTTACAAGCAGTCTTAGCTCGATGTATAGAAAAGAATTTGATACTGAATTGGGAGAAATGTCACTTCATGGTGCCAAAGGGAATTGTCCTAGGACACATTGTTTCATCGAAAGGAATGGAAGTAGATAGAGCTAAGACTGATTTAATTGCTAAGCTACCTGCACCCAAGACGGTTAGAGATGTTAGATCATTTTTGGGTCACGCCGGATTTTACAGGAGATTCATCAAGGACTTTAGTGTCATATCTCGACCATTATGTAACCTCCTATCCCTTGATACACCGTTCAATTGGACTGAAACCTGTCAGGAGGCATTTGAAAAGTTGAAGTCTATGCTTAGCACTGCACCCATCGTGCGACCACCCGATTGGTCATTACCGTTTGAGATTATGTGCGACGCTAGCGACTATGCGATAGGAGCTGTCCTAGGACAACGCAAGGATAATAAGCCATATGTTATTTACTATGCAAGCAAAACCTTAAACGATGCTCAAATGAATTACACCACCACCGAGAAGGAATTGCTTGCAGTAGTATTTGCCTTAGATAAATTTCGCTCTTATATCCTTGGTGCTCCTATTGTTATCTTCACGGACCATGCGGCACTAAAATATTTGTTGGATAAGAAAGAGGCCAAACCACGCTTAATACGATGGATACTTCTACTCCAAGAATTTGACATCACTATCAAAGATAAAAAAGGAGTAGAAAATGTGGTTGCTGACCATTTATCACGATTAGTTTTTCATGATTCAGTGCCACAGTTTTCCATCAAGGACTCATTCCCTGAAGAGCAGTTGTTTGCACTTTCTAGTATACCATGGTATGCAGATATTGTAAATTTTCTTGTTACAAACCGGATGCCAGAGCATTGGGGGTCGACAGATAGAAAAATTTTCTTGCGCGAAGTAAAAAATTATTACTATGACGATCCCTATTTATTTAAATATTGCAACGATCAAATCTTTAGACGATGCATACCGGATCATGATATACAAAGCGTACTTTCTTTCTGCCACACTGATGCTTGCGGTGGACACTTTGCCTCTAAGAAAACTGTTGCAAAAGTTTTGCAATGTGGTTTCTATTGGCCCACTATGTTCAAAGATGCCCATGAGTTCTGCAGGACATGTGATCCATGTCAACGTATTGGAAGTCTAACTCGTAGGCAAATGATGCCTCTTCAACCCATTACTATTATCGAAATTTTCGATTGTTGGGGCATCGATTTTATGGGCCCATTCCCACCATCTTTTGGATATGAGTACATTTTAGTCGGTGTCGAATATGTGTCCAAATGGGTAGAAGCTGTTGCTTGTAAGACCAATGATCACAAACCCGTTCTGAAGTTTTTAAAAGAAAATATTTTTTCACGATTTGGGATGCCTAAAATCATAATTAGTGACGGTGGAAAACACTTTTGTAATAAGCCTTTCGAAACCTTATTAAAAAAATATGGTGTCACCCATAGAATTGCTACCCCATATCATCCGCAAACCAGTGGCCAGGTAGAGTTAGCCAATCGAGAGATCAAGCGTATTTTAGAGAAAACGGTGAACCCATCACGAAAGGATTGGTCCTTGAAACTATCAGATGCATTATGGGCTTACCGTACTGCATACAAAACCATTCTTGGCATGTCTCCCTACCGGCTAGTCTACGGAAAAGCGTGTCATTTGCCCGTAGAAATAGAACATAAATCGTATTGGGCAATTAGAAAATTAAATTTTGATTTACAAGATGCCGGTCTAGCTAGAAAATTACAATTAAACGAGCTTAATGAGATTCGCAGAGATGCTTATGACAACGCTAAAATTTGCAAAGAACGAATGAAGATCTTACATGATAAATCAATTTTAAAAAAATCTTTTGAACCTTTGCAAAAAGTTCTTTTATATGATTCCCGCTTACATCTGTTTCCTGGTAAGTTGCGATCGAGATGGACAGGTCCTTACATTATAAAAACTGTTTTTCCACATGGGGCGGTTGAGATTAAGAATCCACGGGATGGTAAAATTTTTAAGGTAAATGGACACAGGTTAAAACCTTTTCTTGAGAATTTTGCAGATGAAGAGGACTCCTTTTTCTTGGGGGAGCCTTCTTATGACTGAGCATGAAGGCAAAGGTACGTGTATATTAGTTAGGATTATTTTTCTAGTTTTGTAGGTTTTATTTTCTGGATATCAACAGCTCAAGGTATTCCTCTTCTCTTCAATATTATTTTCTCTACTGTCTTTCATTATAGCTTTCTTGTATCTATTACATTGAGGACAATGCAATGTTTAAGTTGGGGGGAGGGAAGTATTTTGATTTAAAAAAAAAAAAAAAATTTTTGCATTCTTTTCTAAGCAAATGCACATGTATTTTCATATTGAGTTTGTGCAACTATTACGGCAAGGAACACATGCATATTATGACTGATCAGAGACCTATTATTAGATCCCCGCATATGTACTTAATGATTATAGAAAGGCCTCAGGAGTTCATATTTGTTTAATGCATTTTTATTAAGCCGTATCTGTAAAAGAAGTACGAGTATCCTTGTCCGTACTATAAGGTTCATGATTTGGTTTTCACATAAAGATAGAGGTTGAATACCCTGGCTAGATCACCTAAGTGCCTTATGTTCCGACCTTGGTTGACCTATAGTCACGATGCAGTCATGTTATATGGTTCAGTTTATCTTCTCTATTTTGAAAAAAATAAATAAATAAATAAATAAATAAATGAGGAGATGACAAGTCTAACCTCGTGGTGTAGTTTGGTTCGAGTAATTAAGCCCGAGGGGTGTTTTCACCTAATGCCTTGAGCCAACTGGATCAAGAGTCATTGGCCGAAAACTCGCTACATGGACCTTGCTAGAGCCTAAGGGGGTTGGACTATTGTAACCACCATATGTGTTTCCAATATTTATGCTAAAAAAAAAAAAAAAAAAAAAAGCATGAATAGGGTTGGTTGGGCTGAACCCAGTGACATGTGGTAATGGCTGGTTTGACTCCATTGTATTGGACCTTTGTGTACTTTGGATATTTAGTTGGGATTGATAGCTCTTTCTTTACATACGAACCATTCTTGACGAATGTAGACAACATGTGATATTCTGAAAATTTGATAGATCAGGTTCTAATAAACTGTAGTAAACACTTGCGAACTTGAGTATGCACCTAAAATTCAAGCGGTACCATGTTGTGGTGGAGGTATTAGTGCTCTAAGAAAGTCATTCTGTTTATGCATACTACACTTTAGTATTCCCCTTGCTTTGATAGTTGCCAAGCTTTAGAAAAATATATATATCACATGTGTATTGACTTAGATTTCATTGTATATCATTTTATGAATGATGTTTGTGGGTAACATTACTGAAAACCCTCACGAGACAACACTCGTCCACTAGGGTAACCTAGGGGTTTAACGGCTTGTTGTACGTGCTAAGTGCAATCGTGATACCCTACGAAAGTGGGTACATATCTTAGTTTTATGTCTTTAGCCTTAATAAAAAGTCAAAGGATTGATCAACACTTTTTGTACTCTCATGTTATTGGTTACTCTGAATTGCTAGAGACTAGCAATAAGCTAGTTGGGGGGTGTGATGAGAGTACAAAAGTACGATCTACATACTACTTAAATTAGTATTATTGCCAACGGATAACGATATTATCACTAATTTAATATTATATTTTTGATTGGGTGCAGGTGATCAGAAATCAAAGTTACAATGCGTATTTAGAATAAATTGGGCCTAGACAAATGCATAACTTAGACCACATACGCCCAACCTGGTCATGGTGATCAAACCCACCAATCTTCAAGCACACTTGCACTCGAGGGGTATATGCCAGCCATCCTAAGACAACACGCAATGGGACATCCGAAATGGCCACATCAGCGATCATCCCGTGATCAACGAGTCCCCTCCAGGTCGTCCACACCCGTGATGAGTTCCGTTCTGATCCTGCCCGAGCCCGTGAAGCTTCTCCCACATGATCTTCTTTCCCCCGTAATCCCAGCTTCCGGAAATTGAGTCCCAGCGATCCTAGACGTTCGCAATTCACTCGTCCACGCCCCTGCTGTCCGCGATCCATCCGAGTCTCCCACCGGCTCACGCGTCCATCCCTTCTTCCGGACCCGTTTCAGCTCCAACGTCGCAGCAACCGTGATCAACGCCCAGCATCCGTCCGCGGCTTCCACTCCCGTGCACAATCCCAGCATCCGAGCAACCCGCGCCCAGCCGGGATCCGCCTCTCCCAAATCTCCCACGCATCTGCAATGCTCCTCCACTGATTCTTCCATGATCCCAGCTCCCGTATTAAGACCTCAGCATCCCGTTGATGCCGCCAGCAGCCGTTCATGATTATCTCGGCGATCACCCAGCCGTTCTCCCTTCCGGGCGTCCTCCAGATCTGCAACGCTCCTCCACTGATTCCGCTTCACCTCCCAGCCATTCACAAGCTTCCCAGCGGCCATCCGGAAGAGATCGCGATCCAACCGCAGCTGTCTTCCTCCTCCATCGATTCATCTTCACTAGAACAATCCCGCGATCATCGCTCCTCCTCCGCCTCAGCCCGCGCCTCTTTCCTTCCGCACCCGCTTCTCCTCCACGCCATGCTCCGGCGATCTATAAGAAGGGGAGGGGGAGGAAGAATAGGGGAGCGCTCATTCGAAAGAAAAAAAGGAGAGCCGGGCTGCTGCAGTAGCAAGAAAAAGAAGAAAAAAAAAAATAGAAACAGGGGATGCCCTGTTTCTGTTATTAAAAAAAAAAAAAAAAAAAAGAGTGAGAAAGAGAGAGGAAGATGATGAGCTAAAATCCTTGGTGATGGGTGAAGGAGGATCCTTTGGTGTACCGAGTTCATGATGTAAATTCTAATCTTTTGCTTTATACGATTTATCTTTTGATTATGTTATGATTCTCATATGTTGAAAATTCTTTTATGATTTATGCTTATTGATACATGTCTTCCTCAATTATTTGATTCATCGTTGACGTTCTAAGGCACGTTGAATGCTTAAAAAGAGAATTCATGTTATCAAGAACATACTCAATAATTAAATTTTATCTGCTTATACTTTTTAAAAGAAAACAAAAGAATCATAGAATTTATTGCATGAACTTGATATTATTAAAGGAGATTCTGGATCCCTACACCATTTTTAATATATCCAAACTTCGACTCTCTATTTACTAGTTTATTTTTTATTTGCAAACCATCATCTTAATCCACAAGTTCATTGAATCAATTAATCTGAAATTAAACTAATAATCCATATTTCGTTCCCTGAGGAATCGACCTCGGACTTCCGAGTTATACTACTTGTGCGATTCTCCTGCACTTGGGAGAACAGTTTTTCAAAAGCACCAATCAACTAAGCCACAGAGCAAAATTGGTGCAACTTTCGGTGGTCTTCGTCCTATTGAGCTCGAATGTCCTTAGGGGCCAACGTCTAGTTGATTTTAGTTAAGCTTAGGATATTTATGCAATGGGGTGATTTTTGGGCTAAGGACGAATGATGAAATCTCGACCTTATCTTTTTAAATGGGTTCAGCCCTTAGAATATTTTATGCTGATGCCTTATACTATATGCAACAATCAAGAGATTTTTTTTTAATGTTTTAATACATGACATTAAATTTCATTGAATAGGTGATCAAGCAAATTATTTTTTTTTTTTTTAAATTTTATGAGTTGAAGTTTGAAATTTGAATTCTAAAATTTGAAATTTGAAATTTTAGGTTTTTTCTTTTTTTTTAATTTTTGAATAATCACCCTTGATCTTTTCTTAAAGTTTTTTTCTTAAACTTTCAATTAGCAACAAGGGTTAATGAGATATGATAACAATAAAATTCTGATTCTAAAAAAATTAAATGCAGAAAATTCAAAACAGAAAGCAGCAAGGTTTCGTATTAATTAATCAGACCGTTCAGATGAAAGAAACACAGGTTCTGCACCTGACGACCAAATTTGAGTTCAATCAGACGGTTAATTACTTTGATATTAGAGTTTGATGCAGACTGTGCAGGGAATAAAAAAATAGCAGTAAAGAAACTTTTTTTTTGTTTTCGAAAGAAAAAGACTAACTACTAAAGTACTAATTAAATCTAAAATTATACTAATAAATCAGCCGTTCTCCGGCAACGGCGCCAAAAACTTGACGCGCTCGCAAAAATGCTTTCGCGAAACTAATCTCCCAAGTGCAGGAGAATCGCACAAGTAGTAAATTCTCGGGAGTCCGAGGTCGAATCCTCAGGGAACGAAATATATATGAGATTATTTAGTATAATTTTAGATTAATTAATTCAATAAATATGTGGATTAAGATGATGTTTTGAAGTTTAGAGAAACTAATTAATAGATTAAGTTCGATAATAAAGAGATGGTTAGGGATCCGGAATCCCCCTTGACAATAATACATTCAAGATATTAACTCTATAGTTTCTGATTTAAAAGTTCAAATGTAGGATAGATCTAATCATGGAATATATTGTTTGAACACACGAACTCAATTTCTAAGCATTTGTCGTGCCGGTTATGTCTACGATAAATCAAATAATAAAGTAATCCATGCATCAATAGATATAAACCATTAAAGAACTATCTACAACATAGGTAAGCAAGAAACCAAAACATATCAAAAGATCTAAATTGAATAGAATAATAGTTTAGAGTTTACTCCAAGAAAGTAACAAGTCAAGGGTTCTCCCATCACCCTAGACCAAAGGAATTAGCCGGCCATCAACATGAAAAATCTCCCCTGTTCCTGTTCCCTTTTTTTTCTTTTTATTTTCGGAAACAGGGCCTCCCCTGTTTCTCTCCTCCTCTGTTTTTTTCTTTGTTTTCAAATGAGAGCTCCCCTTCCCTTCCCAGCCGAGAGGGATATAACAAGCTGCCTTCTTCTCAGCCGTGGAAGAAGCTGAACCATGCTGGGACTCGGCTGAACGCGTGTGACCTTTGCTGGGAGCTGAGATGCAGATCTGGAAGACGCCCGGATGCTAGCTGATCAAAGATGCGGAAATCGTGGGATGCTGGAGCTCGAGAGATTCGCAAACAGATGCGGAATGGACTGGGAGAAGTTGGATCGCACGCAGACGGATCGCTGATGTTGGCTGCACGCGGACGCTTGGAGAAGCTGGATGCGGGAGATTAGATCATGGATCCTTGCATGCGGATGGGGTCTGAGAAGCTTCATGGGCAAATCACTGGGAAGAGGCGGACGGCTGAGGTTTGGATGCGCTGGATACGGACGGTTGGGAGACGCGTGAGGCGGCTGAAGAAGAGTTGGGCTCTGTTCTGCAGTTGGGAAGAGATAAATTTATATAAAATAATGATGAAAATTATAATAAGTGCTAAGGATAAAATATTTAATCATGCAAATGTTAACACCTTTCATTTATCATTATTTTGCTAGCATTAGGCTAAGTTAATTTATACTTAGATCGCACTTTTGTGCTCTCATCAGTTATCGGAAGTGGCTTTAACTCAAGTTTGGAAGGGGACTCGATGGAGGGACACTGTGGCATACTAGAAAGGGTAGGAAGTGGTTTATATTGGATACGCCAAGGATGAGAATTTGTGGGAGACGGATTGTCAAGTAGGACATTGACTTCTTCTATGGCCTTGTTTAAATCAAAATTATCAATGTCAAAATGGGCTAAACATGCTTCCAAAGGGTCATCTGCTAGAATGTAAGGAAGAGCTTCTTGTACAAGATCGTCCATTTTGTCTACTAGGAAGCACTCATCTTTCCTTGCAGGTTGATCAGAGGCATGGAATACATTTAGTTTGACTTTCATGTTCCCAAAAGATACATCCATCACCCGAGTTCTACAGTTAATACATGCATTGGCTGTAGCTAAGAAGGGACGACCAAGAATCATAGGGATCTGTTTCTTAAGGTTCGGCACAGGTTCCATATCAAGGACGATGAAATCAACTGAAAAATAAAATTTATTTACCTTGACTAGGACATCTTCAATTGTTCCTCATGGTATTTTAACAGATCGATCAGCCAATTGTAGGGACAACGAAGTAGGCTTTAATTCACCTAATCCGAACTTCTTGTAGACTGAATAAGGAAGGAGGTTAACACTTGCCTCTAAATCTAATAGTGCTCGATCAATAGAATTATCTCCTACCAAACAAGAGATGGTAGGTGCACCAGGATCCTTGAACTTAGGAGGGATTTTGTGCTGGAGGATGGAGCTCACTTGTTTAGTTAGGAAGACCTTTTTAGGCACATGTGTCCTACATTTTTGTTTTTAGGTACAAAGGTCTTTGAGAAATTTGGCATACGATGGAACTTGTTTTAAGGCATCAGAAAGAGGAAGGTTGATTTTGATTTGTGTGAAGACCTCCATTATTTCTTCTAATGAAGTTGCTTTCATGCCAAAGGGAGAAGGTGCTTTCAGACATTGAGGAGAAGGGGCCTTTGGTATAAGAGGTATGGTCGATACTGGACTAGATGGTTTCTCCAACCTTATTGTCCACTACGCGTCCGCTTCTTAAGGTAGTCATGGCATTAGCTTGTTCATGGTGAACATTATTTGGGTGAGTCTCTTGAGCCATGTACTGCCCTCTCGGGTTACTCACTTGTTGGCTTGGAAGCTTGCCTTCCTCTCTTTTATTTAGTGCACTCGCTAGCTGCCTGATGCAGGAGCACCACCCTCATTCTAATGGCGTGGAACATTGGGTGAGGGGTGAAGAGAATTTGAGTCCAAGAACAGTTGAGTCCAAGCTGAAATTAGATTGAGTCCCTGCAATAAGTGATTTGATTCACAATGGGTTAGCCTCTTCAGTGTCAATTAGATTGAGTCCAAGGCATGAATGGGTCCATGGCTAATTAGAAGTGGTCACATGTCAAAATAAAGAGAAGTTCAACCATGAAGACCTCTCACATGTGGAAGAAATTCAGAGTTCAGATCTAGTTGAAATCCGTGACAGATTAAATACCATATGGTATTTTGAAAATTTTGGGAGCTACAGAAGTCTGATTAAGTTGATTCAAATTTTGTTAGAAAGTAGACATCCGTAGCTTTCCAATGACTATAAGAACATAAAATTTGGAGATCATATGACATTTTAGGAGTCTCCCGAACTTCATGCTGATGTTGGTACCCGAAAAGGAGTTCCACCTAGATAAATATTCATGGCATGCGGTTGAATTCCTTTTGATGGGTTTCAATCCACACGCCATGGATATGGATCTTAGGTGTCTAGGATTAGGTGTTAAGGCCTTTGATTGGTCAATTAGAAAATTTAAATTTTGAATTGAGTCCACATGTAATTAGGAGTCAAATTTAAAATTCTGTGTAGTCCTTATCCTTATCCTTTGCCAACCTTTCCTTCTATATAAAGGAGGGTATGATGAATGAAGTTAGTTTTTTTTGGATTTCGAAATTATGATTTGTTTGCGTGAAGAGAGGCTACTCCTCTTGCTGGTGCGATGCCAAAGGGGCTGAGGGAAGGTGGGATGCCTCCCCTTCACGCCATTTGAAATTGGGTTGGTTTTGGATGAGATTTTCCTAACCAACTCAAGTTTATCCTTATCCCTTCCTTTGTTCTCATGCCTCCACCCCTTGTGTGCACCCTCCTTGAGTGCCACATCAGCATTTCAGCGCCTCCCTCACGCCCAAGACTCCTTTCCCACGTCCTCCTCTAAGTCCTATTGACATTATGACTCCACAAAACCCAATTCAGCCTAGTCAATTGGTCTAGCCAATTTCAGCCCCCACTAAAATTGGTGTCCAATTTGGTCCATTGGCTGACCCTCCTTGAACCCAATCTCGCCATCCAGCAACCCATCTTCTTCCTCCTTCCTTCCACCACAAAAAACCCTAGCCTCCATTGCCATTGCTTTGAAAAAAAAAAAAGAAGAAAGATTCAGCCATCCTCAAAGAAGAAAAAAAATCTGCAGCCCACCCCGATTGCGTCAATTGGTATCAGAGCGAATCCTTATCGCCATGAGTACCAGAAGTGGTAGCCCCTACAACAATGAACGACAACGTGCTGAGATGATGGCCGAGCTCATCCGGCAAGTGGCGGCCTTGAATCAGAAGGTGGAAGTTGTTTGGGATCGTCTCTTCTCCGAGCCAAACAATCTTGAAGATGAACATGTTGTCCCCGCGCAACCTGAAAATTCAGAAGTGCCATTTGGAGGAGACCCCGATGTTGAAGCATTCTCCCCTGGGGGTCTATCACCCCAAAGGCCACCTAGGGATCAGCAGATGCCCCCTCCAAACATTCCTCGTATGGGGAATAATTTTAGAAACCCCTATGTTCATCAAAATCAGCGGGAGCACAATGATCTCGACGATGTCATGAAGCGGGTTCATGTAGAAGTTGCTGATTACAGCGGAAGCATAGACCCAACCCACTTTCAGGATTGGCTGATGTCTCTCGAAGACTACTTCGAATGGTTCAGCATGCCCAATGAAACCAAGGTGCGATTCGTGAAGATGAAGCTCAAGGGCCAAGCACGCATATGGTGGCATAGCGTTGAAGAGAAGCTTCATCGACTCCGACAGCCCCCTATCAATGATTGGAAAGAGATGAAACTTCGTTTGAAGGAAAAGTTTCTTCCCCTTGATTATGAGGAGACACTCTTCGAAGAACTTCTGAAACTTCGTCAAGGGAACTCTTCCGTAGAGGAGTATACGGCCCAATTCCATGAGTTGATGATCCGCAGCAACCTCACGGAGACGGATCGTCAGTCCCTAACTCGATACCGATCCAGGCTGAGGGATGACATCAAGAGGGAGCTAATGACGACGCGCATCTTCAGCCTAGAGGAGGCATACCAACTCGCCATTCGAGCTGAATCACAGCTACGACAAAGATGCCCTGCGCAAGCATTGGTTGCACGAAG
The DNA here is from genome assembly GCF_009389715.1 of Phoenix dactylifera. Lineage (NCBI taxonomy): Eukaryota > Viridiplantae > Streptophyta > Magnoliopsida > Arecales > Arecaceae > Phoenix > Phoenix dactylifera. The sequence continues at coordinate 20,894 of NW_024068859.1, read as the reverse complement.
ATTTCTCGAGCGCAGCACCAACCGAGGAGTTCCATTTTCTCGAGGTAACGCCCCTGCTTTCAGATCAGAAACCTCTGTAAATAGAAGCACATATCAGGAAAGAGGTGCTCCAAGGGCTAATGAAAAGGGTAAAGGTCCTATGCCACAATCCACACCACAAGGGAAGAATCCTATTGAATGTTACAAGTGCGGCGGGCGAGGCCATTTCGCTGTTGTTTGTCCTACCCGAGACCAATGATTTGCATTGGTATGTGAAGAGGATGAGATCATACGACCCTCTGAAGTCACTCCTCCCTCTCAGCCCGCTGATGAAGAGGGAAATGAAGGGAACGAAGAACATGATGAAGAAGTCCCTGCGGTGGAACTAGAAGCTTCAGATCTACCTGTGTGCGTCGTACGGCGGGTTCTTACGGGTTGCAAGCAGGAGGAGAACATGGAGGAAGATTGGAGGCACACCAATATCTTCCACACTCGCGTCGAGCATGCCAACAAGTCTCTAAACCTCATCATTGACAATGGAAGCTGCATGAACATCATTTCTGAAGAAGTGCTGAAAAAGCTGAATCTGAAACCGGTACCGCATCCAAAGCCGTATCGGGTAAGTTGGATTGAAGACTCCTCCATCCCTATTAAACAAAGATGCTTGATCAGTTTTTCACTTGGTAAGGACTTCCGAGATGAAGTATGGTGCGATGTTCTGCCCATGAAAGCGTGCCATCTTCTTCTAGGAAGATCTTGGTTGTATGATCGTAGTGTCAAGTATGATGATCGATCCAATTGTTATTCTCTATATTGTGCCAACAAAAGAGTTGTGTTAAAGCCCCTTCGGATCACTGATTTTACCTCTGAAAATCTGATAATCCAACGGGTTTTAACCATGAGAAAGTTTGAAGCTTGTAGCCGAGAGATTGGAGTCATGTATGCACTAGTGTCTAGGAAAGTTGGGGCTGAAATTTCAGAAGTTGTTCCTCTTGATTTCAAGTCTATATTGGATGATTTTTCTGATGTAACCCCTGAGGACTTTCCCAAGGAGCTTCCACCGATGAGGGACATCCAACATGCCATAGATTTGGTGTCCGGTTCAAGCTTACCGAATCTTCCCGCATACCGGCTGAATTTGAGAGAACATGAGGAGCTTCATCGCCAAGTCCAAGAACTTTTGGACAAGGGATTCATCCGAGAGAGCCTCAGTCCATGTGCCGTCCTGGCTCTACTTAATCCCAAGAAGGATGGTTCATGGAGAATGTGCATGGACAACAGAGCAATCAACAAGATTACAGTGAAGTACCGTTTTCCGATCCCGCGGCTTGACGACATGCTGGATTTGTTGCATGGAGCCACCATCTTCTCCAAGTTGGACCTTCGAAGTGGCTACCACTAGATCAGAATCAGACTAGGGGATGAGTGGAAGACGGCATTTAAGACCAAGGATGGCCTCTATGAATGGATGGTTATGCCGTTTGGTCTCCCCAATGCACCAAGTACTTTCATGCGGGTTATGAATCAAGTTCTGAAACCGTACATTGGGCGCTTTGTGGTTGTTTATTTTGATGACATTTTGATTTTCAGTCGTAGCCGTGTGGAGCATCAGCAACATCTTCGCCGAGTGCTTCTTACACTTCGATCAGAAAAACTTTATGTTAACCTGAAGAAGTGCTTCTTTGCTGAATCACAAGTACCATTCCTTGGTTTCATAATTTCAGATCAAGGTGTTGCAGCAGATCCAGAGAAAGTTCGTGCCATTCGGGAGTGTCCGACGCCAAGTAACAGTCATGAGGTGAGGAACTTCCATGGCTTGGCTTCCTTCTACCGCCGGTTCATAAGAAATTTCAGCAGCATAGTAGCACCAATCACCAATTGTATGAAGGCTGAAAATTTCCGTTGGACGCCGGCCGCCACTAGAGCCTTTGAAGACATCAAGGAACATCTAACCCAAGCCCCAATTCTTCGACTTCCAGACTTTGATCAGCTCTTCGAAGTCGCTTGTGATGCTTCTCACATTGGGATTGGTGGAGTTCTGAGCCAAGAAGGTCATCCCGTCGCCTTCTACAGCGAAAAGCTCAACGACGCCAAGCGAAGGTATTCCACTTATGATATTGAGTTTTATGCTGTGGTTCAAACTCTTAAACATTGGAAGCATTATCTTCTACATCGAGAGTTTGTCATGTACACCGACCATGACTCTTTAAAGTACATCAATTCACAAAAGAAGCTAAGTGCGCGACATGCGAGATGGGTGGATGTGCTGCAGCAATTTACTTTTGTATTGAAGCATAGGCTGGGTGCAGAAAATCGAGTCGCTGATGCCCTTAGCCGGAAGACACATGTTCTCACCCAATTGAATGCAGAAGTAACGGGCTTCAATGATCTGAAAATTCTATATTGCTCCTGATCAAATGGATCATCACGAGGACGGTGATCGATCCGATCAGTGCACAGATCGCTTTTCTTATGGATGGATGAGACTCGAGTTCATAGTGTAAGGACACTGAAGTGATAGTGCAGGTGCTTGTTAGAGAACAAGGGTACTGAGCATGACCAAGACAAGAAGTCACTTGGAAGTCTATCCACTCGTCAGTGACTTGCTTGATGTTGCAGTAGTGTGACTGGTCTTTTGACCTGCAGTGCTTCGGCTATTCACAGTGAAGTTACTGTAGTTTGACTGCACATATACATGGTCTCTAGTCATATGGGTCCTTATTGTGTAGATTGGCTGCAGTAGGTTCACTATAGGAGTAGGGTATGCACTTACATGGAATCTATTGATCTTAATAGATGAGGAGAGACCCTATGTGATTTATAAGACTGAGTTCTAAGATCTTGGCCAGGGCAAAATATATAGTGGAAAAGAGTTTTCCACTCTCGAACTTAAGTCGAATAAATCTTCACATATGACAGACGATGGGGTTTGACGAGTTGTCCATGACCTCCGTCCTGTAGGGATCCACGATAAAAGAACTGTATCATACGATAATAGAGGTTCATCATTCTATTCTGCTGGGTGGCCACTACATACTGCTAGGTGTCACTGGTGGATGGTGAGACTCACAGGGATCATCTTGATGGTCGATAATCCCTGGTGAGTTGAGTTGAAATTGTTTCAACCCATTGAAAGGAGTTTTCAATGATATTGTGATAGAGATCGCAATATATCTCACTACCAGTCAGAATAGAACCTATGGGGTCACACACATTAGAGGTATTGACCGATCCGATGGTTAAATGTGATTAGGAATAACAAATAATCAATTAGATTGATAAATGGATAACCCGCTAAGAGTTAGTGGTTAGAAGAAGGAATAATTGCAATCGGATTGTAATTTAATTTAATTAATTAGATTTAATTAATTGGACTTGATCATGAGTCCTATTTGGAGTAGGATTCATGGAGTCTTAATTGGATTAGGATTTCAAATTAAATTAGTATCCTATTTGGAATAGGATTTCTAAAGTCCTAATTGTCTTAGAGCTGAAATTTGAACAAGTCCTAATTAGATTAGAATTTTCTTAAGTCCTAATTAATTTTAATTTTAATCTAATTAATTTCATGACTCCTAATTGGATTAGAATTGAAGAGTTCAATTGAGTCATGGTTCAATTAAATTCTAATTGGATTAGGATTTGGAGGAATTAAATTGGGTGCACTTAATCCTATTTTGAATAGGATTGGACCTAGAACTAGTCCTAACCCAATCCCCACTTAATTTGATTAAGTGGGGCTAACCAAATGGGAGAAGAGGGAGGGGCCTACACCCCTCCCTTTGCTTCATACGTGAGCGAAAAAGGAGGGGCTATGCCCCTCCTCATTTGAATTGGAAATGGAATAAAGATGAGCTCCTAAAATTTAAGAGCTCATCTCTATCTAAACACCTTATAAGAAAGGGGCTTCAAGGGGCTGCGAAAATAAGATGAAAAATCACCTCCTTTTAGCCGTGAACACCTCTCTCCCGTTCCTCCATTGATCAGCAAGCAAACAAAGGGAATAGGAAGCCTTCGCGTGGCCTTCTTCCTCCTCTTTTTGGTTCTAGCGCAAGAAAAAAGAAAAGGCTACGAAGGGCCTTGTTTTCTTCTTCCTAGATCCCTCCTTCTTCTTCCTCCTCTCAAGCCAATCAAAAGTTGATTCAAAGGAGAGGACTTCAGCCATCAATAGCCTTCTCTGCAAGGGAGCTAGCACCACGGGGAGATTCAAAGGCTTCGATCGCCTCATTACTTCGTGTGGATACCTATAGAGGCCGGACGCGTGTGCGGCTTCCCCTGAGCCTTGATCAAATACCACGTAAATCAGATTTGCGGAGACCATCTACCCGCACAAGGTGAAGATCTGATCTTCTTAATAATTTTAAAATGGTTTAAAATAATTTAATTCTAATCTGTCTACAAACAAAAGATTTTAAAACACATTCATGCGATGAACGGATCCCGCATATGTTTTTCTGCTGCAATCTGAAAATTATTTCGAAATTTTCATGGCATATGAGGGATGCTAACATTGTTTTTCCGGGATCACAATCGAACCCTTACACCATTGGTTTTAACTTCGGCTCACCAACAAACCTTACAACCCTTGATTCAATTTTCTGATTGAATCAAGTAAGAAAATAGTTTAGGAAAAGATACAAAGAAAGCTTCTTAACAAGCAAATATGAATCAATATGAATAGAGTAGAGTTAGAAGTCCTCAAACAGATTTCGAAAGAGGAAGAGAAGGGCTTCTCGAACTCTGAGTCTTCTCTTTGAGTGCACTAAAGATTTGATGTCCGAAGAAAAGCCTTGAATGCGAAGGAAAGACTTCTAGGAATGTATTGGCGTTTCTTCCTTCTTTTGCTTGTCTTTTCTCTCAATAGACTCTTGATAATTGAAAAACACTTAATGCACAGATGGAGTAACTCTCTTGATGTCTGCTACTGTTCACTCTGGCTATTTAAATAGTCCCCCTTGAAAAATAGCCGTTAGACACTGTTTTGTGGCCGTTCTGCACAGTCTGCACTTCCTGATAATGTATCTGTTGGGGTCGGAGTCGACTCGCTCGATCTGGAGTCAACTCGGCTGTTGCTGGAGTCGACTCATGCTTTACTGGAGACGACTCGCCCACTGTTCAGGATTTGAATTAAAGTGTTGTCCCGTCCTGGAGTCAACTCGGACCAAACCTTGAGTCGACTCGCCAATATCCGGAGATGACTCGGCACTTTTAGAGATGGCTCGTTCTTAGGATTCCAGAGATCTATTTTTCTGCATTTCTCTCTCGAGTCGACTTGGATCATTTTGGAGTCGACTCGGCTCTCAGAGCCCGAAAACTGATCCTTTGTCTTTCGAGTTGAACTGCCTCGGAGTCGACTCGCACTCTGTTGGGGTCGACTCGGCGGACTTGGGGTCGACTCTCGTATTCTCGGAGTCGACTCATTCACAGAGTCACTTTGTTTGGTTTTCTGCCTTTCAGTCTGCTTTCCTCTGAGAGTCCGCTCTTGCATGTTTAGGAGTCGACTCGCCAAACGTTGGAGTCGACTCGGTAACAGGGTCTAGAAAATACTTCTCTGTCTTTCTGTCTGTTACTCATTGGAGTCAACTCGGAACCGTCGGGAGTCGACTCGGCAAGCATCGGAGTCGTCGGAGTCAACTCGGTGACAGGGTCTGAAATTCATCTTTCTGTCCTTCTGTCTGTTCTCAGTCGGAGTCGGCTTGTAGTGTACCGGAGTCGATTCGAGCTTGTGCCAGAACCTCTGATACACTTAGAGTCGACTCGCAATCTTCCGGAGTCGACTCGAGCTTCAGACTTTGGCTTAATTGTGTTCAACACTTAGCCAAATGACTTTGAATAAAAGCTCGATGCTCTTAAAGATAAATTCACATATATTTACCTGAAACACTAGATTGAATTCATTAGTACAATATGAAATATACTCAAATGCTTTGAGCTCATCAAAATCAAATAGGGGTATAACCAATCACTCCACAGAAGGTTCTCTAAACATTCCCCTTGCCCTAGACCACCTCACAAACCCCACACTAATAAAGACCTACCAAAACATACCTACATATGCTCTTGCAAAAAACTATTGGAGAAAATGAACAATTAAAAAAACACACATACTCATACAAAAACACATACCACCACACTTACTATTAAAAAAGTAAAAGAAGAGGGGATTTGTAACTGCATCTCCCTCTCAAATACACTCTCATCTCATCTTTAACTTTTTTTTTACTCCACTGCCTACTTTTTTACCTTGTAAAAGTGCTAATTCATTTCAGTTCTCACTATCCCTTTAACTTGGGTTTCAGCATGGTGTTGCAGAAAGAGAATCATCTTTGTTGTTTCCATTAATTTTTGGTGTGCTATTCTGATTTTTTCTCCCCCATTTGATTTTTGGCGATGCCTTTTTACTAAGTTTTATGCGATATCTGTTTTATTTCTAACTATATTTTTATTTCTTCCCATTGATTCAATCATTTGAATTTTGTTACTCCAATTTGCAATATTTAACTTTTGGGTATGGTGGTATTGGTTTTTTCCCTTTTTCGGGTAGGTTTCCAGTTAATTATATGTGACTTATGTTGGCAAATATTTGGTAATGAAACTTAGAGCACAGCTCTAGATATTTTTTAACTGCTGAATTAAACCCACTGCAATAACTTAAAGTTTTTCTTTTTTCATTATTGAAAACCAATATATGCATAACATAATTGGCAGCCCATTTTTCATAAAGCTCTCTTTATCTGTGTCCTGCTCTTTTCTTGTTTGTCCACGTATTTTATACATATATCTGATTATGTTGCAATGATGTCCAAAATGATCCTTAACTGCAATTAAGAGTACTCTTTCCTAAATCAACTAGTGCATATCATTCATTTGGAAGTATATTTATTTGTAAACACATATAAGATGGTGTCAATATAAATGAACGACTCTTGAATCAGAAGTACCAACTACCAATCAAGTAACTACATAATATCACACCAACACCATAACAAGTCTGCATCAATATCAATCCCAATCAGATTAGTCATTCATACTCCCTGAGCTACTCTTGTCATTGCCTACCAAAATCAACAAAAATATCTTTAAATGCATCCAAATTCAGAATCTGCAACAACAATCTAAAAGCTACGACCAGAGATGATAATTAAGCAAAACGGTAAGCAGTTATGCAGCTTAACGGAGACTATGAGGATCACTTACCTCATACGACGGCGATGTCGACGGCGGCGGAGTAGCTAGGGCTCGCTCGGGATGGAGGTGTGTTGCCCAGAGATGGTCACCCAAGAGGGGGGGTGAATTGGGTGTTTTAAAACTTTTGTCTAATTAAAAAATAAAACACACAAATGTATGAGCTAAAGCTAAAATAAAGCTATGAAGACAAACAATCGCAAACACAAGCTTTTATAGTGGTTCGGAGCCTCCACTGCTCCTACATCCACTCCCCAAAGCACCTTTGGGAATTTCCACTATAATCCACGATTACAGTACGGTAGTTTTGCGAGTTCACTACCCAACTCGTTGTTTTACACCGGGCTAACAATAAACCCTATAACCCCCAATTTCACTTAGGCTTGGGACGCCTTTCCCTTGTTCCAAGTCCCTTGACTGGAACAAGCACCACAATGAAAGGTTTTACAAAGGATTGAAAAGCTCTAAATAAGCAAATATGACAATGATAAATAATAGAACCCGGAAGAATCCTTTTGCCGTTGGAAGCGTGGGAAATGATGATTCTTCCGATGTGGACCGCGTAGGCTTGAGTATGAGCTTTGAATCTCGAGCGGAAGAGAGTGGTTGAGCTTGAAATCACTTGGGAAGCTTGAAAGCACTTGATTTCTTCACTTGAATGCACTCACTCCCTTGAACTTCTCTCTCTTGCTTCTCTCTTAAATGATCTAGCTTTGGGTTGGTGAAGAGTTGTTGAGAAGCACTTAAGAGGTCCCTTTTATAGCCCAAAAAGCAAATATAGCCGTTAGAGATAAAGTAAAAGAGATTTGAAATTCAAACCAAACCTACAAAAGTTGTCAGTCGCGTCCCAGGCTCTCCGGAAGACGTCTCCGCTTCAACGCGAGACGTCTCGGCTGTATAAATTTACTTTTTACTTTGTTTGGGGTCGACTCGGCACTTTACGGGGACGACTCTGGAATTGTATCGTTTGAATCCTTGTTTTTCTGTTTTTCTGAGAGGGTCGTCTCTGTACTTTACGGGGACGTCTCGGCTTGTTTGCACTTTTTGCATGGGGACGACTCCGCTGCCTTGGGGACGACTCCGCTGTTATAACTCCGAAAAACATGTCTTTTGGAATTCTCTGAGAGAGTCGACTCCGCTCTTTTAGGGGATGACTCGGAAAGTCTGCTTTTTACGTGCGGGGACGACTCCGCGTACGGTGGGGACGTCTCGCGCATATCTCTTGAAAACTGCCTTTCTGCCGCCACTGAGAGAGTCGACTCTGCTACTGAGAGAGTCGACTCCGCTATCGCGGGGACGACTCGGCAGGTGCCGGGGACGTCTCCAGACGTGCCAGTTCTTCCTGTTTGTGCCAGAGACGTCTCTGAGACAACCCGGAGACGTCTCGGCTGTCCCTGAACTTTTTCTTTCATCTCAAAAATTCTTCAATATGTCCTTAAAAAATCATGGAAACTTGCCTAGACATTTCTTAACAATATTCTTAATAAAATACATGAAATCCTCAATTAAATTGTTAAGATAAATGGAATTATACTCTAGTGTTTTGTATTCATCAAAAATCCATTAGGGGGTCAACAATCTTTCCCTTTTTGATGATGACAAAACACTGAGTATATGCAAAATTCGAATTTTAAACATATACACAGTATTTGATCAGATGTACAAGCATAATGTTTTGATTAGAGCTAGATACAGTGTGCATAATTCAAAATAGTCAATTTTCAGTTCTATCATTATGCATAAGATTGATCTTTATAGCTCTTAAGCAATTTTAGCATATCAACTGAATTTGAATTAAGTTAAAATTTGAAAGCTAAGTTCTTTTTGACTCCCCCTTTCTTTTCCAGAAGGGCAATTATCTAAAAGCCAATATTGTTCAATTTTCTAATTCAACTTTGGAGTATGAATTTCGTATTTTGCATTCCAATGTATCCAATATCCATATTGGTTCTACTCTTGGTTCTACTCCCCCTTCTATATATCTACTCCCCCTTTTTGTCATCAACAATGAAGGGGACAAATTATCCTTCTATGAACTACTCAAGGAGATTCAAGTTGTGCTTCCCCTGTCCAAGTTATTTCTATTAAAGAATTTTAGTCATTCATATTACTCCCCCTTTGTTTTGGAATTCATTTCAGACTCCTCTTTTTGTTTAACATAGTTATCACAAGATGTGCTCCCCCTGTGTCATATGCATGGATAAGTTGTGTTGAATTTGAATACTTAAGGTATGTTATGAGATTTTTATGGCACATCACAAGAACCACATACACAGTCACAGAATCACATACACAGTAGCACATACACAAGGTTTCAAAAGAAATTGTATTCATGTATCATTGTAAACCTTTGAAGTCAGTACATAGTTAAAAGAAGAAATCATTACAAGTATTGATTTCTACTACAAAAAGTGTTTCAAAATAGCCTAGGGTATACAAAAAGAAGATCCCTAGATGTCTACAAAAAGTCCCTTATCGGCGACGTTGCTCATAAGCCCTACAAGCTGCATCTATAAATGCATTGATTGAATCCATTAGGGTCTTGAACTGATCTCCCTGTGACTTATGGAAGGCTGCCACGAGTGCTTCAAATTCTATGGTTGCCATTTCAATTCTTCCTCTAAGTTGGGCAACCAAGGTGCCCACATTTCCTCCTGGGCTTGTCAACTCTTTAAGACTCTTTGAAATGGTCTTCAAGCTGTCCTTTAGCTCAATTGATCTGATTGTTTGGGTGGCACCCACACCAACTATTTCTTGCGTTGTAGCTTCAATTTGAGCTCTAATTTCCTTCAGCTCTTGTAGAAGCCCTTCATGTGAAGCTCTGATGGGGGCCAACTCAGTAGAGATCATGGATCTCATTTCCTCCCTCATCTGCTGGCAAATGACAGATGCTAAGGTACGCATCTGGTCTTCTGATAGGAAGGAGGGCCCACTGACTGGAGGAGGTGGTGGCATGGATGTGGAAGGTCCAGCTGAGCTGGAAGGTATATCAGGAAAATCCATGTGGCTGGGTGGAGGAGAGTGGTGGTCAGACTCCTGATGTGGGATCTCAGGCTCTAGGGTTTGAGCTTTTCTTTTTGGTACCTTGACCCAAGACCCATCTACCTTTTGAAACTCCATTCTTCGCATTGTGCCCTCATTATAGTAGTCGGTGTTTCTCAAGGGTTTTGCAGGTTCATTTTCGGGAATGTGAACCTTAAAGTGTTTAAATACTAGGGTAAATATCATGCCATAGGGTATACTAAACCTAGAATACCTATGACATAGAGCAATGTAGTTTAACATGAGTCTAGGGAGGTTTAGAGGAATCCCTAGTAGGATATGGTGCATGATAACTAAATCTCGCTCCGAAACAAAATCGAAGCGACCGGTTTTAGGAAACAAGACCCGGTTGACAATTCTTAAAAGTAATCTCATCTCGGCATTTAGGTCTTGTGAGTTCACTACATCAAGAGGGCCGCAGTCCTCTCGTCCTAAAAGTAAGTTTAGGGCTATTTCCCTTTGGGGATGTGAGGTTGGAGCCTCACCGTCCTTAGGGATTTGCAAAACAGTGGATAAGATGTCCTCATTAATTTCTACTAATGTCCCCCGGACATATGCAGTGTACCCTAAGTCCCCTAAAGCCATATTACTAAACATTTCTCTAACAAGGCCGGGGTAGGTCGAGGTATTGAGGGTACAAAGGTGCTCCCACCCTTGGGCTCGGAGTCTCTCTCCAATAGAGAATCCCTCATTATCTAGAAAATGAAAATCTATGTACCTCCCGGTTGTCACTGTGCGATTTGCACAAGAAATGGTTGTGGTCGGCGGAGCAACCGGAGGAGACGGCGCGGAAGGTTCTTCCCTCTGTTCCTCACCGTCGGCCGCTGCCCTAGGACGCCTCCCACCAGTCCTCCTAGCTCTTTTGGGTGCCATTGAATGGAAATCCTAGGGAAATGAGGAGAAAGAGGCTAGGGTTTGTGTTGGAGAAAAATGGAGGCTAGGGTTTTTGTTTTTGTCGGGGATGAAAGGGAAAGCTCGGGTCGGCTCGAGCTGTTTCGACCTATTTTAAAAACCCTCGTTCGGTCCCTGAGACGTCTCCGCGACTAAGGCGAGACGTCTCGCCTGGGGGGACGTCTCTGCGATTTGCCAGAGACGTCTCCGGTACTGAAAAATTTCAGACTGAATTCTATCTTTTCCCAATTTTTTTATTTAATCACCCTAATCAACATGATTTCTTTTGATAAACACAGAGTGAATTTGTTTGTGATCCTCCCCCTTAATAATACATCCTATAATAATTTGATAATGATTTTTGAATTATTAATATTGAAATGAGGAATGTTTGACCAAATTTCGAATACCTATGAAATAGGCTCTGAAAATATCTACATGAAGAGTCCAAGGGAGGGTAACCATCCTCCGGAAAGTCAAACAGTTCGTCATTTAGCTTAGATGAATTCATGCTTTCACTTATGTTTACCTTGAGGTGGATTACTAGTTTGAGTAGCAAAGCAATGCAATACAAGTTCAATTTATTTGCTAGGATCATACAAGCTCAAAGCATTCCTTAAGAAGTTGAATCTATCTTTACAAAGGGGCTTTGTAAAGATATCGGCCAATTGATTTTCAGTACATACATATTCAATCATCACATCATTTTTCAGCACATGATCCCTAATAAAATGATGCCTAATCTCTATATGCTTTCACTTAGAGTGTTGGACAGGATTTTTTGTTAAATTAATTGCACTTGTATTATCACATTTAATTGGTATATTATCCATTTTGATACCGAAGTCTTCAAGTTGTTGCTTAATCCAAAGAACTTGGGCACAACAGCTTTCAGCTGCAATGTACTCAGCCTCAGCTGTGGACAAGGCAACTGAATTTTGTTTCTTGCTAAACCAGAAAACCAAATTAGCACCTAAGAATTGACATGTGCCACTTGTGCTTTTTCTGTCGAGTTTGCACCCGGCAAAATCAGCATCGGAATAAGCAATTAAATTTATGTCAGATTGTTTAGAATACCATAAGCCTACATTAGATGTCCCTACCAGATATCTAAAAATTCTTTTAACAGCTTGCAAGTGTGATTCCTTAGGACATGCTTGGTATCTAGCACACATACAAACACTGAATAATATATCTGGTCTACTAGCAGTAAGGTAAAGTAATGAGCCTATCATACCTCTGTACAATTTGCAGTCTATATTTTTACCTTTTTCATCTTTGTCAAGCTTGCAACTTGAGCCCATGGGTGTGCTGATTTCCTTTGCATCCTTCATCTTGAATTTTTCCAACATTTCCTTGATGTATTTGGACTGACTGATGAAGATGCCTTCCTCTGATTGTTTTATTTGTAGCCCAAGGAAGAAGTTGAGTTCACCCATCATGCTCATTTCAAATTCTCCCTGCATAAGCTTGGCAAACTCTTGACAAAGACTATCGTTAGTAGCACCAAAAATTATATCATCCACATAAATTTGCACAAGCAATAAGTCATTTTCTTTTCTTTTAATGAAGAGGGTTTTGTCTACATTTCCTCTCTTAAATTTATTTTCAATTAGGAAATTACTTAATCTTTCATACCATGCCCCAGGAGCTTGCTTAAGTCCATACAATGCTTTATGCAATTTATAAACGTAATCTGGATGTAAGTGGTTTTCAAAGCCTGGAGGTTGTCCTACATAAACTTCCTCCATTATATAACTATTTAAAAATGCACTTTTTACATCCATTTGATAGAGTTTAAAATCCATGAAGCATGCATATGCCAAAAGTAGTCTAATAGCTTCTAATCTAGCAACAGGAGCAAAAGTTTCATCAAAGTCTATTCCTTCCTCCTGATTATAACCTTTGGCAACTAGTCTAGTTTTGTTTCTTATGACTATTCCATCTTCATCTAGTTTATTTCTATACACCCACTTGGTGCCTATAATTGTAACATTATGGGGTCTTTTCATTAGAGTCCAAACTTCATTTCTTTCAAATTGGTTTAATTCCTCTTGCATAGCATTCATCCAATTATCATCTTTTTCGGCTTCTTCTAGTGATTTAGGTTCTATTTGTGAAACGAAAGCAAGATAATTACTGGTATTTCTTAGAGAGGATCTTGTCCTTACCCCTTGCGAAGGATCACCAAGGATTAGATCCCTTGAATGACCATGTGCATACCTCCATTCCTTAGGAAGATCTTGATTTCTTGATGGAGGTTGATCTTCTTCATCTTGCTGAATTGTATCTTCTTTGATCTCATCCTTATGTTGTTTGTCTTGTATGGAGAATTCCTTCATTCGGTCTTCAAGTATACCTGCATCACCATCTTCTTCTTTTCTAGAAGAATCTCCGTTAGCTTCATCAAAAACAACATGAATGGATTCTTCAACAACAAGAGTTCTCTTGTTGAAGACCCTGTATGCTCTACTAGATGAGGAATAACCTAAGAAGATCCCCTCATCTGATTTAGCACTAAATTTGCTTAGATTGTCCTTTCCATTATTTAAAATAAAGCATCGACAACCGAAAACATGAAAATAGCTTATATTTGGTTTCTTACCTTTTATTAACTCATAAGGTGTTTTCTTCAAGATGGATCTAACTAATGCACGGTTTAAAATGTGACATGCAGTATTTATTGCTTCAGCCCAAAAATATTTTGGTAGATCCGATTCGCACAACATGGTACGAGCCATATCTGTTAGTGTGCGATTCTTCCTTTCTACCACCCCATTTTGTTGGGGTATCCTAGGTGCCGAGAAATTGTGATTGATACCATTTTCGTCACAAAACTTTTCAAAGTGCTGATTTTCAAACTCGGTACCATGATCACTCCTAATTGCTTTTAGTTTAAGATTGAGTTCATTCGAAACTCTATTATGAAACTTGATAAAAGCGGGAAAGGACTCATCTTTATGTGCAAGAAATGAAACCCATGTAAAACGTGAAAAATCATCAACAATTACAAGACCAAATTTCTTACCCCCTAGACTAGCAGTTCTAGTGGGTCCAAACAAATCCATGTGGATTAGTTCTAAGGATTTTGTTGTTGAGACTATGTTTTTAGACTTGAAAGAGCTTCTCGTTTGTTTCCCTAATTGACATGCAGCACAAATTTTGATCTTTTCAAAATCTATCTTTGGTAGTCCTTTGACTAGATCTTTTGTAATCAATTTAGAAATTAAATCCATGCTAGCATGTCCTAACCTACGATGCCATAACCAACTAGTCTCATTGACTTTGGGACTCATGGCTACAAGACATTGGCCATCCTTCATGGTGAGATCATCAAGATCAACCATGTAAACATTTCCATGCCTATGTCCTGTGAGTATGATCTCATTGTCAATTGGACTACTAATTATGCATAATGATGATTCAAATGACACTTTAAATCCCTTGTCACAAAATTGACTTATACTTAATAGATTATGTTTTAGTCCATTAACTAACAATACATTGTCAATAAAAGAGGAGGGTGAAATGGAGATTTTACCAACACCAATGATTTGACCTTTAGCATTGTCTCCAAATGTGACTACTCCTTCTTTTGATTTCAAAGTGACGAAGAGACTCTTGTCACCGGTCATATGCCTTGAGCAACCACTATCAAGATACCACATTCTCCTTTTATTCCCAGCTGCAAGGCATACCTGCAAAATGATCATGTGAAGCTTTAGGTACCCAAGTTTTCTTGGGTCCTTCGTGGTTAGTGTAGTTGGTTCCCTTAGGCACCCATACTTTAGTTATGTTTTTAGCTTTCACAAATGTACTCTTGTTAGTTTGGATCTTTCTTTGAATACAAGAGTAGGCTTTATGTCCATTCTTTCTGCAATGAAAGCATGTAGGTTTTTCAGTTTTTACATCTTTTGCTTTTACAAAGAAATTCTTTAGATACTTTTGTTGTTTGTTAGTTTTATATCCTAATCCGGCTTTATTAAAAACAGCTCTTTGATTTGAAAGAATAAGATTTAATTTTTCAGAGCTTTGTGTGAATTTTTCAACAATTGGTTTGTATTTATGTACCTCATTCTTAAGATTTAAATTTTCTTTAACTAGTTCTTCCTTATCCTTTTTAAGGGATTCAACATTTTGTGCAAGTGAGGTATTATTATCGAGTAGAGATTTTACTTTTAGATTTAATTCCTTAATTAGTGTTTTTCCCGTTTTATTTTCAATGCTAAGTTTTAAGTTTCTATTTTCTAGGTCAATGGTGTTAATATTTTTAACGCTCTCCTTCTCAATCAATAGGTTTTCAATATCTTCTTTCAGTTTTTGATTGGAGGCTTTTAACTCTTTATTCTTTGCTCCTAACATACTACAATCACCCATAAGTTCTTGAAAAGCTTCATACAATTCTTCTAAAGTAAAATTTATAGTTGAGTTTTGACATACCTCGTCGTCTTCGAATGCCATGAAGCACAAATTGGCGGTCTCTTCCTTCTCTTCCTCGGAGGATGATGTGTCACTATCATCCCATGTTGCCTTCAATGCCTTCTTCTTCTTCTTTCCAAAAAACTTCTTTTGTTGAGGGCATTCGGAACGAATGTGTCCCGGTCTCTTGCAATCGTAGCATATGATTGGGTCTCTTTCTTTTTCTTTTTCTTTTTCCCAATCATTTCTCCCTCCAAACTTTTTCCTTGGAAAGGGTTTCTTTTTCCTCATGAATTTTTTAAACTTCCTAACTATCAAACCCAAGTCCTCGTCCTCACTTTCTTCCTCACTCTCACTACTTTCTTCTTCACACATACTCGAAGTAGCCTTGAGTGCAATTGTCTTCTTCTTTGGCAAATCATCTTCATGTTGCTTCATCGTGAGCTCATGCGTCATCAATGAGCCCAAAAGTTGTTCTAGCCCCAAGGTGTTGAGGTCTTTGGCTTCCACGATTGCCGTGACCTTTGCTTCCCATGCTTTCGGCAAAGACCTGAGAATTTTACTTACAAGTTCCGGATTAGTATAAGATTTACCCAAACTCTTTAGACCATTAATTATATCGGTAAAGCGTGTAAACATGCATGTGATGGTTTCATTGGGTTCCATCTTAAACAACTCATATTTGTGAACTAGAATGTTCACTTTGGACTCTTTGACTTGATTTGTACCCTCGTGGGTAACTTCAAGCCTATCCCATATTTCCTTAGCGGAACTACATGTGGAGACTCTATTAAACTTATTTACATCTAGAGCACAAAATAATGAGTTCATGGCTCTTGAATTGAGTTGAGCCATCCTATCATCATTCTCATCCCAATCCTCCTCAGGTTTGGGAACTTGAATGCCATTAATCATGTGTGATGGTTCTTGTGGTCCCTTGACTATAACCCTCCACAAGGCATAGTCTTGTGCTTGAATGAAGATTCTCATTCTAGTCTTCCAATAGGTATAATTTGTCCCATTGAAGAGTGGAGGTCTATTGGTTGCTTGCCCCTCAGCAGGAACATTGTTAAAGGGTGTTGCCATCTAGATCTTTGGCTAAGACGGTTAGGTCTTTCAAGAAATACACAGAGCACCCGCTCTGATACCACTTGTTGCCCAGAGATGGTCACCCAAGAGGGGGGGTGAATTGGGTGTTTTAAAACTTTTGTCTAATTAAAAAATAAAACACACAAATGTATGAGCTAAAGCTAAAATAAAGCTATGAAGACAAACAATTGCAAACACAAGCTTTTATAGTAGTTCGGAGCCTCCACTGCTCCTACATCCACTTCCCAAAGCACCTTTGGGAATTTCCACTATAATCCACGATTACAGTACGGTAGTTTTGCGAGTTCACTACCCAACTCGTTGTTTTACACCGGGCTAACAACAAATCCTATAACCTCCAATTTCACTTAGGCTTGGGACGCCTTTCCCTTGTTCCAAGTCCCTTGACTGGAACAAGCACCACAATGAAAGGTTTTACAAAGGATTGAAAAGCTCTAAATAAGCAAATATGACAATGATAAACAATAGAACCCGGAAGAATCCTTTTGCCGTTGGAAGCGTGGGAAATGATGATTCTTCTGATGTGGATCGCGTAGGCTTGAGTATGAGCTTTGAATCCCGAGCAGAAGAGAGTGGTTGAGCTTGAAATCACTTGGGAAGCTTGAAAGCACTTGATTTCTTCACTTGAATGCACTCACTCCCTTGAACTTCTCTCTCTTGCTTCTCTCTTAAATGATCTAGCTTTGGGTTGGTGAAGAGTTGTTGAGAAGCACTTAAGATGTCCCTTTTATAGCCCAAAAAGCAAATATAGCCGTTAGAGATAAAGTAAAAGAGATTTGAAATTCAAACCAAACCTGCAAAAGTTGTCAGTCGCGTCCCAGGCGCTCCGGAGACGTCTCCGCTTCAATGCGAGACGTCTCGGCTGTATAAATTTACTTTTTACTTTGTTTGGGGTCGACTCGGCACTTTACGGGGACGACTCTGGAATTGTATCGTTTGAATCCTTGTTTTTCTATTTTTCTGAGAGGGTCGTCTCTGTACTTTACGGGGACGTCTCGGCTTGTTTGCACTTTTTGCATGGGGACGACTCCGCTGCCTTGGAGACGACTCTGCTGTTATAACTCCGAAAAATATGTCTTTTGGAATTCTCTGAGAGAGTCGACTCCGCTCTTTCAGGGGATGACTCGGAAAGTCTGCTTTTTACGTGCGGGGACGACTCCGCGTACGGTGGGGACGTCTCGCGCATATCTCTTGAAAACTGCCTTTCTGCCGCCACTGAGAGAGTCGACTCCGCTACTGAGAGAGTCGACTCCGCTATCGCGGGGACGACTCGGCAGGTGCCGGGGACGTCTCCAGACGTGCCAGTTCTTCCTGTTTGTGCCAGAGACGTCTCTGAGACAACTCGGAGACGTCTCGGCTGTTCCTGAACTTTTTCTTTCATCTCAAAAATTCTTCAATAAGTCCTTAAAAAATCATGAGAACTTGTCTAGACATTTCTTAACAATATTCTTAATAAAATACATGAAATCCTCAATTAAATTATTAAGATAAATGGAATTATACTCTAGTGTTTTGTATTCATCAAAAATCCATTAGGGGGTCAACAAGGTGAGATGTCGGCGCGCAGCTAGGGCATCGACCGGCAGAGGATGAGGAGACGGGGCCGGGCGAGAGTTAAAGACAAGAAGAAAACAAAGAGGAGGAGGAGAAGGAACAGAAGGAGGAGTAGGAGGCTTACCTCAGACGACGACAAGGTCGACGGCGGTGGAGAAGCGAAATCTTCGATCGCCGATCGGGGCTAGGGATGGAGGTGAGATTAGTTTGAGGAGGAGGAGGAGGAGGAGAAGGAGGTGGCTTACCTCAGACGAGGGCGAGGTCGATGGCAGTGGGGAAGTCGGCGCGCTCGCAGCTAGGGCATCGACCGATAGAAAATGAGGAGAGGGGGCCGAGCGAGCGGTTGGGGGTTTTATGTTTTCTAACGACGCTTGTAAGCATCGTTGTTTCTAAAACTTTTAACGACGCTTTAGAGCGTCGTTGTTTCTTGAGATTTTCCGACGCTAGGAAAAAGCGTCGGCAAAGGTTGGCACTGAGCCAAACTTTACCGACGCTTTCCCCTAGTGTCAAGAAAAGACAGTCGGCAAAACCCACATTTATTGTAGTGGTATATGTATATATATATGTATATATATATATGTATATATATATGTATATATATGTATGTATATGTATATATGTATGTATATGTATTGTTGTGGGAGGAGAGGGGGCCTTGAATTTAGTCCCACATCGGCTAGAGCGGAAAGGTTCCGTGCCTTATAATGAGGAGGGCGAAGCCTTTTCCTCACGAGGGCCCTTTTGTGGGACAAAACCGTGAGGGCAATCCCCCCGTCAGCGCTGGACGCGCGGGCCGGAAACGTCTCCCTCCGTCAGCGCTGGACGCGCGGACCGGAGCGCCCAAAGCGGACAATACCTCGTGGGGGACGCGGTCTCTTTCTGCTCGGCTCGGTTGGGACTAAGGCTGTTGCCGGGGTGAAAATCCCGCAACAGATGGCGCTAGAGGAAGGGACCGAGTTCGCTGCCATGAAGCTAAGAAGCAAAGGGGCTTCCAATGCCTCTCAACGACCTCCACCTAGTCCGGAGCGTTCCGTCCGGAACTCATCACCTCCGACCAAGTCAGTTCATCAAGTCCGGCCGGAGCAGTTCGATGCCCTGGTACAACAGGTGCAGGCCTTGGCTACCGCTGTCCAAAGCCTGCAACCCAGGGGCATCCCAACGGCACCGCCTCCTCCGGCTCCAGTTCAACCGGAGCCCCCTACAAGCGGGTTTTTCCTTCGAGTATCATGCTCCAAGTCCCAAACGCTCAGTCCAAAATTCACCATCAAGATCTTCGGTAGATCAAGTTCCACAAGTCCAACTCGAGCACTTCGATGCGCTTGTGCAGCAAGTCCAAGCGCTAGCTATTTGCAGCCCAAAGCCTGCAACAAGTGGAGGCCCCTCCTGTGCCGCCTCCATGGAATCATGTGAAGCAGAGGAAGAAACTTTCTCCTGACTCCCGAGCCATCTCGAATCAGGCATGGCTCCCGCTGCAACGATGTATGTGGGGGCAACCAGTGAGAAGTAGTAGTCCAAGTCTCACGTCAACGAGTTGGGGGGAAAGAGAAATAAAAGCTGAGGTCTGGAGAAGGAAAGTTATGGAGCTTTAAAATGGGATTGTAAGCCTCTGTGACAAAGGGTACAGCCCCATTAAATCCCATTATCCTTCCAAGTCTTCTGTCTTCCGGCAGCAAGCAAGAAACCAGCATGTACTCCCTTCTTACCGGCGTAAGTCCTTGGGACGGCGCCCGCGACATTGCTCCCCTTTCAGAGCGTCGCCATCATTGAAGCCCCCGTCGAGCTCATGCAGACCGAGCTCAGAAACCCGAGCGCAAAACACCTAAAAAATCAAGCCAAAGAAGGCCGGTGCCGAACCAAGTCCTGAGGGACTTTGAAGCTCGAGAGCTATCAAAATATCTCCAAAAGGTACAGGACGCCACTTTGGCTTCAAATAAATTCAATATTTTATCTATTTTCAGGTTAGCCAACGAGCTCGGCTCGTTCTCCTACCCTGACTACGGTCAGGATGGCCCGAGACGTCGGGATATGAGTTAGCGGTCCTCTCTGACCGGACGAGCTCGGCTCGTGCTCCATCGGCTATGAGTTAGCGGTCCTCTATGACCGGACGAGCTCGGCTCGTGCTCCACCGGCTATGAGTTAGCGGTCCTCTCTGACCGGACGAGCTCGGCTCGTGCTCCATCGGCTTCCACCGTTGAGCTCGGCTCGTGCTCCCCAAATATGAGTTAGCGGTCCTCTCTGACCGGACGAGCTCGGCTCGTGCTCCATCGGCTATGAGTTAGCGGTCCTCTCTGACCGGACGAGCTCGGCTCGTGCTCCATCGTCTTCAGCCAACGAGCTCAGCCCGCTCTTCTATTTTTGGATTTCTCTGCCGACGTCCCCAAAGAACGGAGTCCGAGCAGAGAAGCGTCTTCAGTCGCCTCGGCGCAAGGACGCACACGGTACAAGGTACCCATTCATTTAATGTCTTTACATTATTTTATTCTTGGACTTTTCTCTGCCGACGTCCCCAAAGAACGGAGTCCGAGCAGAGAAGCGTCTTCAGTCGCCTCGGCGCAAGGACGCACACGGTACAAGGTTCCCATTCATTTAATGTCTTTACATTCTCATTTATCTTTACTTGGATTCTTCTCTGCCGACGTCCCCAAAGAACGGACTCCGAGCAGAAAAAGCGTCTTCAGTCGCCTTGGTGTAAGAACGCTCACAGCACCAGGACG